>NC_051862.1:212173953-212386453 GCF_015732765.1 Culex quinquefasciatus | reverse complement strand
GTCGTCGTCGATGATGATGATGATGATGTGATGCCGCGGGATTCGTTCGTGAGGGGGATGGGTGGTTTCGAAATCTGGCCAACTTGGCTGCAGCAGGTTCCAAAGCCACGAATCGCTGGTGCTGGAGGCCAGCGAGATTGGTGTTTTGGCGTGAAAATGGGGTTGAACCCGCGGGTGGCTTCGAGGCATTTCGGGGATAGGCTCTCTACCTAGGCTAGGTGTGACAATTGGAATGGTTACTAGGGGGAGGCATTGATTGCAACAGGTGTGAGGTGGGTAATGAAGACTGGAAATGTATTGTTCTAACTTAGACCGTTGCAAATGTTTTTCAAGGTTAATGTCATTGAATTTGTAATAGTGAGGCACTTTGTTTCCTAACAATTAACACCTCTCTTGTTCCAGCTTTTAATCCTTTACTACTCCTAATAACAATTCGTAACAGACACTAACTTCTGCCCTAATTTCCCACACCCCACCCTCCACAGGTCGTTGCTTTCAAAGGCGGCCATAAAGTAACAAACAGTCATCAAAGTCAGGGGCATCGGCAATTAACAACTTAACGAGATCACCCCCGAATGACTCATTGTGAGGCCTAAAATTTCGCTCCTCCGACTCGAGGTCTGGCCCGGTATTGGTCCTCTGTGAATGAAACGAAACGAAAAGCCCACTCGGGTTCAAGATACTTATCAATGGCTATCGCTTGACACGCCTTTCGCGCCTAATAATTTATTCATCTATTTAATTGTTATATGTTTTTATGGCACCACTCTAACAGAGCGGCGGCAGCAGCAGGTTGAAACAAAAAAAAAAGAGTTAAAGACACAATAAAGAGTATCAAGCGCGTAATAACATCACAGCAAATTGAATATAATTTTGGAGGAAATTTCCACTAAAAAGCACAGCGGCAGGCTAGTTAATTTATCCCTCTTTCGGCGCAGAACTATCTCTTTAAGCTACACCTCACAAATTTTGGCCACTAAAATGACGTGACGACAACGGCGAATCCGATTCCGAAAAAGGGGTACTAAATGCGCTTTTTTTTCTCTCGTTATTATTTTATTATTTTATCATTACTTGGCGAAGCAAAGTAATTTTTCTTGCCGGCATTTTTTATGACAGCTCATCACATAAAAAATTGGAGGAACGCGCGCCCGGTCGGTACGTTTATCGGGCAACTTTCGGACCTGGACCTCGGATAATGGTCTGGAACGGTCGCGCTGACTGACCAGAAGACGGATAGCTGGGGAGGGACATGCTTTATAACGTTATAATTGGTGTAATTAAGGTGGAAGGAACCGCGATTTCTGACTATGTTAGTGTGGAAGGTGTGTCAATTTTTGAATTATCGTGTATGGGTCATTCCATGTCAACTAAGTACACTTTTGGACTCTGGAAAATGTGGTTTTGACCCATTTCCTAATGTTGTTATTTTTATATTTTATCCCAATCGTTTTCCCTGAACAATTTTAAATAAGCAAATTTTTTGGAAAAATGTTTGCGAAATAAGTGGGTGTTTAATTTATATTAAATCATATCTTCCTAGATAAAATTCATATTTGAAAGAAAGTAAGCAAAAAATATGAACTTCTTTCAGAACAACTTATCAGAGAATAAGTTTTGCTTTAAAAATGGTTTTAAAAAGCATATTTAAAAAAAATAAAGTTTAGATCGCTGCAAAAGTTTTTTTTTCTGAACTAAAAACTAAATCTCCAAATATGTCAACACGGAGCAAAATATAGTTTTGATAAACATCATTATTTCTAAGAAATTGAAGAAAAACGAATTGAAAACTGTTTAATATATAACTCCCTAAACTGCGTTGTGGAATATGTGTGTTTTTCAAATATGTTTTGTTTTTCAAATATGTGATGAGATCAATCCAAACTATTTTTCAATACATTTAATGATTGTTAGGGAAAGTGCAATTTCACGATTTCGCAGACAGCGTAAAATTCGTGAAATTTGGCTTTTTCCGCGAAATCCCGTGAAATGTTATGTTTGTGTGAAACTGTTACGATTTTTCTCAAAATGATTTGTCTAACTCAAATAGGAATAAATATAGTCTAATGAACTACTGTAGAATTAAGTGAGTGAATACCCTTGTTCAATTGCTAACATAGGGTTAGTGATTTTTGACGATTTCGTGGACGGCGTGAAGTTCGAGAAATTTATCAATTTTCACAAATCATGCTTGTTTTTTTTTATTTCAAAATAACAACACTGATAGTCATAGTGTTTCTTGTTAAAATCATATTTTAGGTGTTCAAACTTTATTTGTTCGTTAAATGTACCATTACTTAAGTAGCTGATAAAGTTTTTGAGAAAAAAAAAATCAATGTTTGCTAAGCTATAAGCTTTTTAACAAAATACAAACAAATTTTAGGTAAAATTGTTAAAATGTTGGAATTTTGCCTGAAATTTGTTAAAACTAGTTTTGTTTGTGAAATTATCGATTTATATTGCATTTAAAACTGAATTCAAAGCACAAATCACAAATTTTCACACTTAACATGAAATTTGTTCAACTAAAATTGCCTATAAATTTGGAGATTTTTTTAAATTGTGTTTCAAAAACACATATTATTTATTATTTACAAACTTATTTAACCTTCTCCTAGTAGAAAATTGTCCAATGAATCCGAAAATGCATTCCGTTTTACGATTCAAAATCGTGTTCATTGAAAAAATCATGACACTTCGAGAAGTTAAAAATAATGACTTTTATCGACATTTTCTTAACTATAGTAAACTAACTATTTAAACTTTTCAAAATTTTATGAAAAGTTCTTTTTGAGGTACTTTGAACACTTTTCCACCACGGTCAGTATGATTCTAAACAATTCCGTACGTATCTAAATTGTACTCTTCATTTTGCGGAAAAATCTCAAACCTATCAAAGTCACCCCGTTTTACGGTATTTGTTATTGAAATGGCATGAATTTAGTTATTACCGTCTGTTCGGGTAGTTTTAAAAGGAATTGACAGAATCTTGATTTGTTTTATTAAAAATAAAATAAAAGCTATGAAATCAACTTTTCAAAACTTAAAAAAAAAATCTGAGTCCTGGTTAATTTAAACGATATTTGATTATTTGGTTGGATAATTCTCATGAAAGTTTAAAAAATAACTTTTTTCTATTGTTTTTGCTTTCATTTTGTATACAAATTTTTATTTCGTTACAATTGAAAT
This sequence comes from Culex quinquefasciatus, assembly GCF_015732765.1. NCBI lineage: Eukaryota > Metazoa > Arthropoda > Insecta > Diptera > Culicidae > Culex > Culex quinquefasciatus. The sequence goes on along the minus strand of NC_051862.1, from coordinate 212,383,264 downwards.
ATTTTTTACTTTTGATTTAAAATTCACATTTTGAAAAGAGAGATAAACACCTTAAAGAAAATGATAATTTACTAAATGTCACAAAAAAATCAAATTATTTTACATATTTCTGCTGGACAAGATTGTTAAATCTTGCTTTGATATGAAATTCAATAAAATGAAGCAAATCAGCGAAAACTTTTTAACTTTATAAGTCGAATATTTAAAAAGCAGTTCAATAAATGAGAATACGCATGCCTTACATTTTATTTCAAAATATATTTATAGCCCATCCATAAATAAGGTGGAATCTTTTTTGAAAATTAGGAGAATTTACGATTTTTTTTATGGTCAATGAAGAATAATATATAATGAAGCATGAAAAGAAGTTTCTTTGTTACTAACATAAGGTTTTCAAAGTTATTTTAACATTTTTCACGGTCCACGTGAAAAATTTGCCTAATGATTGTACAACTACAGTTTCTTGAAATTTTGATTTTTTATGTTGTTGTGATGAAGAAATTCTACTTAAAAATTTAATTTAGTCGACAAGAACAATTACCGTACAATTTTTTGCAATTCAAATAAAAACACTCCCAAAGATATTAGAAGTTATTTATATATTTCTTTCTGAAAATCATGATTAATGAACAAATGCATCATATTTTAAACACCAGTTTTTTAATAAGTTTTCTTTTCATTTTTTATCAAACATTGTTTCCGGCCCGTCAGTAGGGGAAATTCTCGTATCTTTGGCAGGTTAAGCTCTCGCTCCTAACTCCATCCAATTTGCTGATTTTCACTATTTAAACAACTAATTTTGCAAAACTTATGATTGAAACTTTCTTGCTCACTTTTTATTCAGCTATTTATCACCCGATTTCAGTTGAAAACGCTTTTAATTAGCTTTAATTGAATGTCAAAGTTCTGACCTGCCAACATTAGAGACACGCTGGAATTAGATGCTGTTCCCCTACTTCAGACAAATCAGATCTAGTTTGAGCGTCCAATTTTCCGGGTTTACAAATTTTCCGGGAAGCGTGATTTTTTTTACCAATTTCCCTGGAATTCCGGGAAATTCTAAATTTATTGAAAATTGTTCTGATCTTGGCCCTGATTAATATTTTGAAACAAAATTGTGTAGAACAGCGCCTTTTATGGTTAGAATAAGTTTAAAGATCAAATAATAGTCTGAATGCAACAATTATACAACTACAAGTACAGCCATTCCACGTCAAACAGGAAGTCTCCAAATCAAAAGTGCTCCGATTTGGCTCAAATTTGGAGTGGGGGTTCTTTGGCCCAAATAATTAGACCCGTATTTTTTTGTTTGGCGATTAAGGGGGGTCCTATCCGAAATAGGGTTATCCAAAAAATTGCGTTTTTCGTCGATTTAGCATAGCATAGCATTGGTGTCTACCCGTAGCTGCTACTTCGTTATTGACCAGGACCCCCAAACATTGCTCCGTGGACCACAGATGAAAAGTAGGAACCAATCATCACCCCTTCGCAATTTTCAAAGGTCCCTATCGTGCTGATCAATACCGACGCCAGCCACGACCAGTGGTAAGACACGGGGAAGTGGATGGGAATGTTAGTCCGATACTTGAGTGATGGGACCGCCAAATCGACTGCGTCTCCGACAAAGTATCACATGAGTTTTGAGGGGTTAGTAAGATGGGTATGAGGTCAGGATTCACTGTGGTAGGTGATGCGACCATGAGCAATTTGTTTATGGGTTGAAATTTTAAAAATCTTAGGCAGCCGGCTGCGGAAAGATACCTATCTAGGGATTTAAATATAGTATTAATTCGACCGCGATTCTCCACAAAAACTCCGTCGGCGTGCCTTCCGATCAACGGTGATGTAGGAAGGGCTTCATTCATTAAAATTATTTTATATCATAAGCCTTAAAACATATCCCTCGACGTGCCTTCCGATCCTCGATGATATGGAAAGGACTTAATCCAGCAATACGACTTGCTTGTCTCAAAAAACAAAAATCGGATCGTTTCTATCGAAAACTATATAAAGAGAACAAAAATAAAATTCATCGGCCAACGAACGCGCGAACAAAAAATAAATGAAAAAAGAAGAAGAAGAAGTCCAATCACCCCATGTACACAAATAGCGACACAAAAGAGACGGAAAATAACACGAAAAAAACAGGACTGCGCGTCCACACAGGCACCGCACTACTGATCAAAATTGCGTTTTTCGTCGATTTTCGCAAAAACCACATTTTTCAAAAAATCATATCTCCGGAACGGCTTAACCAATTTTGGAGCGCCACAATTCGAAAGAAAGGTTATTAGTTGGGCTTTTAAGGAAAAATATGTTGAGGTCCAAAAAAACTAGCTGAATATTTGAAAAGGTCATATGAAAATTTCATTTGCCGATTTCAAGGTCTCGGGACCAAAGAGCCTATGTCTGAAAATATTTTTCCCTGATTCCTTGTAATATTTTACATAACATATCAAAAATTTGCGAATATCCATTAACACGTTTCGGAGATATTATTTTTTGAACATAAAAACTGGGTTTTTCGACGCGCCGCGCGCAAAAACTGGAAAATGACGAAAACGAGTGAATAATCACCGTGAAATGGCTGAGTAAATGTTTATTTTTCTTATTTTTTTGGACAAATCGTAAAAAAAACAAAGTGAATTTTCAATATTTTCTTTTTGGTTTAATTACATGGTTTTGCAGGTTTATAATTGACTACGATTAATTTGTTGTTTCACTTAAACTTTATATTAATCATACGATAAATTGACAGTACTCCACAATCAGTCATCAATTTTTTATGTTAAACCCTCTAACACGCATTGTTGCCCCAGTACTCCAAAATTATTTCAACTTGAACCTGTAATTTCTTGAATGCTAAGTATAAAACGAATTGAAATAATTCTTCTTGCACAAACCTGTTTGAAATATTTAATGACATAATTAAATTTCCATCTCATTTGATCATTGTTAACTAAATCGTAATAATAAACAATTTTGCGTTGGCGGGAAGGGGTGAATATCTTTTATTATTATTAAATAACATCAATTATTCCTTATATAGCCTACCCAAATTGTAATAGTTTATTTTCAGTCTATTTCCAGATGATTCAAAAAATAAAAAATTTTCTGATCATGTAATAAGTTCTATTTTATATTAATTGAATAATTCATTGATTTGGACAAATTCATGATGAGTTTCTTCATTTATTTTTTTCCGAGCACTAAAAAAAATGTTAGAAAAAGTTAAAAACAATAAACCTTGGATTAAATTTCGGGAATGCCCGGAAAATTTCTGAATTTCTCGGGAAACGGGAAATATTTTTTCAACGGGAAATCCTGGAAATGCTCGGGAATTTTTCATCCGGGACGTAAATTGGATGCTCTAGATCTGGTCCGTATATACTAAATCTTGTGAAGCCAGTGGTGTCAAAGTCACTACATTTTCAGTAGTTGAAAACGTTTCTTGACTCCCAGCCGTAGTAGTGCTAATTGAAATTTTACTAATTCAGCAAACATTTTTTTTCATAAATTGCTGCTAGTACAAGTTAGATTTGCGAATCTAACATTTTCAAAATAATCTGGTAAACTCAAATATTTAAGCAATTTTACAGACCTTTTTTTAAATTTTGACATGTTATTCAACTCCTAGTGTTCTGTCCTGCTATCCAATCACCCAGAACCGTGTCCGCCGTTACGCTCGCGGAAAAAAAAACCCATCCATCGCGCCCCGAATCGAATCGAAATAGACCTAATTAAATAAATAAACCATCACCCCTGCGTTGCTGCTGCTCAACTGAAGGCAGCCTTTCTCAGCCACATTGCACTGCTGCTCCTAGTAGAATTGGATCACCTGGGTAGAGCGGATAATGAGACTAACGAGTCCGTTCCCGGGGATCGCACGGGGAACCTGTCAACAGACCTTGAGCCTCTCGTTCGCTTCCTTATCTATAAATGGCAACTGCGAACTAATTCCTTCGATCTCCTAGAGAGAATGGCCAAGGAATCGACGACGACGACGACGACGACGACGGTCTGTATTTGGACACGGGACTCTGTGTGATAATGAGATCCCACAATGCGCGTCGCCGCCTCCCCCCTTAAGGTGGTGCGGGTGGTGGGGTCACGTCCAAGTCGTCGTCGGTCCCGGCAATCCCACCATGTGCTCATTAAAGTGAGAAAACCAGAGCGGGACAGGAAATTAGAAGAAAATGCGCCGCGCGACTGAAATAATTGCTATCCGGGGCCGCCCCGCCGCACCAGGGACCACGGCGGAGGTGGGACTGGGTCGTTTGGTCGAAGATCGTGTTAGTCGAATTTATCAAATATCTTCTTATGAACTACAGCAGGGTTTTTGATGAAATGGCCATGTCATACATATAGATTAATCGACGAGTTGACTTTCGACGAAATGGCCCACACCCTCGACGGTAGTGACGAAGACCTTCACCGTCTTGGCCGACCCAAGTTGGGCTGTTCGGGAGAGGTGATGCGCTTTTTTGTGCGCTCCGGTCCCAATTGGAACCTATAATCAACATATTTAATTGAAAAGAGAGCGCGCGGTCAATCCGAGATTCGGTGTCGCTGTGTGTGTGTGTGAGAAGGTTCAGAGTTTTTGTTAAGGTTTTTTTGTAGTTGCGATTGTTGATGGTGTTCTGAGACCACACTACCCTAGTAACATTTTTAAACTTACAGGTTTTATCAGGGTTCTGGAAACCCTCATACGGCCTAAATAGGCTTTTATGACCTACTTAAAACCTAAAATGTTACTAGGGTAATGACCGTGTTGACGAATTCTGGGTGGACAGTAGGTTGTGAACATAAATCAATTTCAATATTTTTTATTATTAAAATATATGAAATAAATCGATAATTGAAAACAATATTAGACGTTTTAATTTTTCATCCACAGTCGAAACGTTATAATATTTTTATAATATTCGAGTTCCTTATCTTGCATTGGAAAAATCATTAAAGAACAAACATGCCCAATTTGCCAAAAAAGGATAGAAGTCATAAACTTTGAAAAATATTCGCAATGGACTAAGAGTCAATAAATCATATATTATTCTCGAAAAATCTGATCACATTTTAAATTGATTTTAAATTTTAAGGCGAGTAATTTTTTTTAATAGTTCATAATTAGCCTATCATAAAAATAATAATCGATTATTGGGTTAATCAATCGCGTGAGCTAAATTTACGAAAAAAAATCAGAAGGTCTTTTTAAACACACAAAATTATAATCCATAATTGGACAGATGACATTCACCTTTCCCACCAAACCAACCTTAATTCAGTCCAAACATCTCTTCTTCAAATGGTGACCCCACGGCACCGGTAAATCCCGCTCTTGGTGTGCCGACCTTCCAATTAGTGGAATTATAACGCTAATTCAGCCGCTAATTAGCTAGTTTTCCCCCAAAATCCCACCTCCTCTCAAAAGAATAACAAACCATCAAACCAGTTTTTATCGATGCCGTAAAATCTCGCCTCTCAATAGACACAAAAACCCGCTTTTGAAAAAAAAAATCCCTCACACAAAAAGGAAATAATAACAAACGATGATAGCTTATTAAAAACTGGTTTGCCTTTAAGGTGACGTTCCGTAAAGATGTCCCCCTCGTGGGAGATTTCGCGGGATGTCCCCACCGGGGAATGCACCACACCGCACCCGAATGTGCAATGTGTGCTAAACAACTCTCGAAAATAACACCTCATTAAAGATCCGCGCCAAAAATCGAAAGGCCAACCCCCCCTGCAGGACTTGGGGATCGATTCGATTGTATCGGATTCCAGCGTTGGGCCGGCCGGTCGCCAAAGTCACCGTCGTCGTCGGGCTTGTGACAGGACAAAATATACGACCCAATCAAACTGTGGGCTTAATTAAATTTTCGTCACTTTAACGAAACCTGTGTTTCAGGAGGACGGGAGGACGGGGTGCTCTTTTTTTCTGAAGTTTCGAGCGGAGATTTTGGAGGTCTCTGGTGGTCTGGTTTCGGTTGAATCCGTCTTCTCAACGGATCAGTGGGATTCGACGTGGACTTTGTCACCTTTGTTTATATTTTTAATCATACTAAACTACTTTCCAAGGTTGCCACTTCGGGTGCGAAGTGGTTCACCGTAATGATGAGGTTATGAATACGATTTATTTATTTTTATTCGATATTTTTATATTATTACATTATCTTTCTTTATCCACTGAATTTATTCAACTTTTCAATTGTAACTGCGAAAAACGTATTAATTTGTTAACGACTAAAAAAATTAGATTCATTCACATATCTTGAACACACGTAAAATAATCTTGAAAAAAGAGCCAGCCTCCTCGCTGATGTAAAGCTATAGTCTATAAAATTTTTTGAAAACATATTTTGAAAATTCAACACTTACATTTCAAATGGGTATAAAATTGAATGTTTGGCCCTTTTTAAACATAAGTTTTGATTCCAAAGTTTATTCTTATTTATTTTTAGTTTATTTTAGTTTATTATATTTTTAGTTTATTTTTATTCGAAAGAATCACAAAATTTGATAAATGTTTCATATTTCAACTATGCAAATAAGACCATAAGTTGCTGAGAGATTGGCATTAGAAATTTTGGGGATATTGGATGAGACTTGAGAGACATAAATTTTCTTGATTCTTTTTCTATTTTTTCGCTGTTTTTCAGCAAACAAGGCGTCCAATCTTCAATGTCTTTCAGGCAATTTTATTGGAAATTTTCAGCACTTTTCAAAAAATTGTACTTAGGTAAGGAAAACTATGGAAACAATTTTTTTTTTAATTCAAAAATGGTAATTTTTCATTTGAAATTAAACTCCAATTGGCTATATTTTATAAACGGTACGCTCTATTTAAAGCAAGCAATTATAAAGTACTTTTCGACTGCAAATCCCGAGCAGGGGTAAACAACACGGGAATACCAAATTCTGGTTTTACTTGGGCAAATAACAGCGACCAAAATGTGCCCTTGGTTGCCCAGTAATAGATGGTAAAATACCATGAAATCATACCAAAATCTTGTATGTCTAAGGGCACAACAATACCAAACCATGTTATTCCAAGGGTAAAATAATACCTCAAAATAAAACCATTTCAATACCAAGTCGAGGTCTTCTGGATTTTTGAACATTGCTTGAATACCAAAACTTGGTATTGCCATGGTTTTATTTTTAGGTATTCCCGCGCCCTTGGAGAATCATATTTTGGTATTTCTGTGGTCTTTCACATACATGATTTTGGTATGATTTCATGGTATTTTACCATCTATTACTGGGCAACTAAGAGCACATTATGGTCGCTGTTATTTGAACAAGTAATACCAAAATTTGGTATTTTCATACCATTTTGAGTGCAGCAGTTGCAGTTAGTGAAAAAACGGAAATTATTCATATGCAACAGCCAAATCAACTCACCTGATGATTCCATGTTGTTATTAGTGATATTCTTCACCACACCGAATGCATTTGTCATTGATGAACGGCCTGTGCTTGAAGTTCTTGAAGCTTCTGAAAAATAACAAGATTGAAAAATAAGTATTATTAAAATGAAACTGAATTGAAATTCACCAAAATTCATTAATCTGTCGATTGACTCGTTTTTCAAAGTATTTGGTTATCCCGACTTAGAAATATTTCAACGTTTTTGAAAAAAATATTAGTGGGTATATCACACTAATTTTTAAAATCATCTTTAACATTTTTGGGTTTCAAGTCATTTAAGCGCAAAATTAATTAACCGGTAAAATTTTTTTAACAAATTTCCCATAGTTTCAGAGAAAATTGATGAAACCTTTCAATATTCAAATAATACCAAAATGTGTCATCCTGACTTAGAAAATTTTTCACAATTTCAAGTCATTTCTGTAGGAGGTATATCAAAAATGTTTAAAATCAAGTTTGAAATTTCCGGTTTTGAATGAAAGCATTCGCGTTGAGACATCATTTTAGCGCAAAATTAATTATTTTGTCAAAATTGGTCAAAATTTTCCCATAGTTTCAAAGGAATTTGATAAAACACTTAAATACCAAAATGTGCCATCCTGACTTAGAAAATTTTCCACAATTTCAAGTCATTTCTATAGGGGGTATATCAAAAATGTTTAAAATCAAGTTTGAAATTTCCGGTTTTCAATGAAAGCATTCGCTTTGAGACATCATTATAGCGCAAAATCAATTATTTCAAAATTGGTCAAAATTTTCCCATAGTTGCAGAGGAATTTGATAAAATACTGTAATACCAAAAGAATACCAAAATGTGGTGTTCGATCATTGACAAATTCTGCAATTTTGCAATATCAAAACAATACCTTAAATTGGTATGATACCACATTTTGCTCTTGCATAATCCTTAAGACAAATTTTAAAGGGTCCAAGAATACCAAAATTTGGTATTGATACCAGAGAAAGGTATTATTACGCATTTCCCTTGTTATTTACCCATGCTCGGGATGTAAAATAAAAAAACGTTTTTCACAATAAATTTTTTGACTGATTTTTTTCCAAAAATCATTTTTGTCCAATCTTCTCTATGACTCAAAAAATGTGTTTTTTTGTCCTCTTAAACATTTCAAAAACTTTCACAAAAAATTTCTAATTTTGGGAAATTATTTTTTGTTAAAAAGTTATTTAAAAACCGGCATTTTTCGTGTGCCTATTTTTTTTTTCAGGTAGTCCTAATCAACTACAACCTACACCCCTGCGAAGACACCAAATCGATCAAAAAATCACTTCAAAAGTTATAGATTATCGAATGCTTGCGTACAGTGCAGACTCGATTATCCGAAGTTTCGATTATCCGATGGTTTGTATAAAACTTCAATTAATGAAATCACAAAAAAAATTTCGTATGTTTTTATTTTTTTACGTTAACATCAAATTCGTGTTCTGCGACCCCGTTTTAGTTAAATTTGAATAGTTGATTGCCTTTTAAATTAAAATAATAGAATTTTTCAATATGTTATCACCGCCATTTTGGCTATCATCTCGAATTTAAAATTTTTAAATCATTTTAGAGTAGCTTTTGGGTCATACTTGAGGAGCGGCCGTGGCTGACTGGTTACGGTGCTTGCTTTGTAAACGAATGGTTCTGGGTTCGATTCCCATCTGCTCCCAACGAGAAAGTTAAGAAAACAGAAATTTGAAATGATGAATATGAACGAAAAACCAAAGTCACCCGAGGCGGGGTTCAATCCCCCGTCCTTTGGATTGGTAAGCAAAAATGCTAACCACTAGGCCATGACGACTTGGTGAGCAAAGATTGGAATTTGGAATACTGTTACAACCAACCCGCAATGCCTTTCGAGGTGTATCCTAGGGTTCTACCTCTCCTACTAACATTGAGTCCAAACCTCCCTACAAACATCTATACCACTAAGGTGACGTAGGGTCCTTGCGCACTTTAGATAGGTGTTTACTAACGATCCTTCCCATCCCTGAGGATAGCTTGGACCCGGCCAGGACCCCTTATGCCCTGGGTTGTATTACACACTCATCAAAGATGAAGACATGGTATCTCCCGTGTTGGATTATTGTTCCGGATGAGGGTCTAACACAACCACACCAAACAGTGGGATAAGCGTTGTGGAGCCTTCCGGTGGTGGGGCGTCCTCCAAATGCTAATGCTAATGCTAATGCTAATGCTTTTGGGTCATACTTGAACTCAACCATAAAAAATAAGACAACGAAAAAAATATTTTTTTTTTCGTAATTCGATTATTCGAAGTGAAATTTTTTAGAAGCCTTCGGACAATCGAGTCTGGACTGTTACATTTTTGTATGGGCAGCTGCCAAAATTGTATGGAGCCTTATAAGCAGGGCTGCGGAGTCGGGTCATATTTCAAACGACTCCGACTCCGACTCCGACTCCGGCTTTCTCAGATTAGCCGACTCCGACTCCGACTCCGGCTCCGGCTTTCAACAAATGGTTGGCTCCGACTCCGACTCCAACTCCGGCCTACCAACTCTAGCCGACTCTAACTCCGACTCCGACTCCAGCTTTCAACAAATGGTTGGCTCCGACTCCAACTCCGACTCCACATATTTTTAAAAGTTTCAAAAGTTAGTTAACTATTATTAGTTAATTATTTTTAAAACATTGATCAAATGATTATTCAAATACTTTCTAAGCGTCATATTTTTCTCAAGAAAAATAAGTTAGATAAAAGTAAAGTAAAGAAAATAAACGGAAAAAAGTTTCTAGAATACAAGTTTTATACGTTATGGAAACAGAAATCAAAAAATATCTTCAGTTTTAGAGGCATTTTGAGAAGAACAGTTTTGTAAGTAAATTTGGATTTATCAAATTTGAAAATATTTTTTTCAAAGCTAACAATTTAAATTGTTATTTTTGAATGAATAACTAAAAGAAACCTGGCCTTAATGATCTATTGAACATTAAAATTCAATTTGCTCACATTCAGGCTGACATTTGTAAGAAGTACAGTGACAGGCACCTTGTTTTTAAATGAAAATTTTAAACGAAACATTTTTTTTTTTTGTTTTTTTTTAAGACGTACATGGACATCACGCCATGGCTGAAGGAGATTATTATTGCAAATCAATGTATCTAAACAATTTTTTCGAGGAAAGGACGCTTAAGATGTCCTTTTCAAATATCTGTGACATGGAAAATATTTTACCCTGGAAATTTTTAATTTATTTTAATTTTAAAATTTTATAAACTATAAAAATGAGGCGCGCGATACTTCGTAAATCTTCACCTAAAACGAAACTTTATGAATGATCTTGCGCCTCCATCAAAATATATGAAAAACTTAAAATATAATAAAAAACAAATATCCACAATGTAAAATATTTTCTAGGTCACAAATATATCATTTTTTAAAGGTACATTGATATGCAATGATTATCACCTTCCGTCATATTGGCGTGGGACAAACAGCATGAGAAAATTCGTACCAGTTGATAATATTTTGATTTTGTTTTTTTCTATAATATTTGAAAAATAAAATAAAATACAATATTTGTTCTACACATTTTTTATTAGTTCATTTTTGTACTGAATTCTTGAGATTTGTTCAACGATAATTTGCAACGATATCAAAATAGTTTACCTAAAATCAACATCAACATCAACAATCAATGATTATGTTTTCAATTATTTTAATTGCAACACTTTGATTTTCTTGTACTCAGTTATAAACAAAATGCGCATGTTGAGTTCCAAGTAAGAGATTGTTATTATCGTTGATTATTTGTTACAAAAGTTAAACTTTCATTGACTTTTTTCGATTTGCAAAAACAGTGATTACTTTTTTTAATCTTTTTATGTACCTCGTAATTTTTTCCTAAAAAATGATTTTACTTAAAACTTCCAAGACTATCGGAGTAAAAGATGATTGTGTGTGTACTTTTTCAGAAATAACTGGATAAAATTTGGTCAAATTTGAATTGAAAATATATAAATATTGGCAAAAGGAAGCATTCAAGAGTCAATTAGATATGTCTGACTACATAACCAATATTTTTATTATTTTTTAAATTATGGTACTACATACTTTGGTAAGAGGTTATAATTTGGTGATGATAGTGTTATTACACAATTAGAGCTTTTCAATCACAATAAAAAGTTTCAAAAACTGATCTGATAAATCAATTAAAAAATGTAAGATGTTTTGTAAATTTAGCTGTTCTATAGGAAATACTGAACATCAAAAAAAACATATTTTTTGTTAAATTTAAGATAATTCCGGCTCCGACTCCGACTCCGGGTTATCAGAAATCTTCGGCTCCGACTCCGACTCCGACTCCAGCTTTTAAAATTTAGCCGACTCCGGCTCCGACTCCGACTCCAGCTGTTCGAGTTTTGACGACTCCGACTCCGACTCCGACTCCAGGTCCCCAAAAAGACCCGACACCACCGACTCCGGCTCCGACTCCGACTCCGACTCCACAGCCCTGCTTATAAGGATGACACATTGACATATATTGGCTTTTTTGGTCCTAGGGAAGGAACCCACACAATTTGAACCAAATCAAACAATATTTATAAAATCCATTTCCGGTTTTGATGGAGAATTGTACACATGTCGAAAATAATTTACGACAAATATATGTTTCCAAAGACCTAAAACTTAACAACGAAACTAAGGTGTAATCATTTAGAACATTTGCCCGATTATATCATTCGGAACCGCTTGTAGTTAGCTTTTTGTAATATAAATGGTTTTAGAGTATGATATTTTAGAACATATTTTTAAGATGTTAGATCTCCGATAGTAGAATTTTTAAATGAAATAATGTTTTTAAATATTTTTTGTTTTTATTTTGCAAAAAAGTATAAATTTCAACTCACGAATATTCAAAATAATGCAAAATAATTTAGATGCTTTTAACATTAAAAACAACTTAGTTATTTTTATTTATTTATCATATCTAGGGAAGATTTTTTTATGTTTGGAAGGTTAAAAGGATTCGGCTCAATTTCAATTCATTTTTTTCTCTCGTTATTTAAGCAAATTGTATTTAAAAGCTTGAAGGAAACTTGCATGCAAACTTCCTATTGAGCTATCTGTTAGAAGCTGTATTTGAAAGTCTATGTGCTAACGTTTCAACATTAGGTGCTCGCTGGAATTACATACTTTTCCCCTAACACATTACACTTCTATTTTCGTTTTAGTTTTGAAGGTTTTCGAACAATTTTATTTTGCAACCTTATTGTTCGAGCCAATAGGGTTTTGAAGCCCTAAGCCACTGTTTATCAACCACGGTGAAAATACGCTTAAAAACAATTTTTGATCACTTTTTTTTAACTTAGATGCAAAAATGACAAGATATCATTTTATGATGGATTAACTGCTGTAAGGTAGGATATTTTCTGTCAAGAAAGGCCGCGCAGTTAAAAAATCCGTTTCAAACCCTTTGTGGTTGTACACTGATTTTGCCACTGATTTTTTGAGAATAAAATGAATGAGGAGACAAAATTTAAAAAGAAGTTAATGGCCAAATAAAAAAATAAAAAAATGCCAAATAAAAAAATAACAAAAATCTTTGTTGAAAAATACAATATATTTTTCTGGATGTATTATCTTGATGCATCTTTATGATCAATATGTCGACTGTCTTTTCACTTGATTACAGTTAACATCGCTTTCAAATGAGTTGAGAAAAATAAGGAAGATGTTTTCAATTATTTAAATAAATTTAATTCAATTTTGGTTAGGCCGAAGCAAATATTTTTCAAAGTTTTTGTCCCTCGGCTCTGGCCGGGGTCGAGAAGGGGAGCAAAAAAAAAATAAAAAATATAAAAATAACAAGCCGTAGTCTGAACATTTTACTGCAAAAAGTGTTTTAAGTTGCATTTGACACTTGTTCAGTTGTTTTGCAATCATTAGTTTTCAAAAAATGTAAGATTTTACGAAAACAAAAATGTTTGCGATAAAAACTTTTTGCGATAGGGTATTTTAACCACTAGTGGACCCCCTAGTAAAGCCGAAGCACATTTTTCACAGATTTTCAATATTTTAAGCACTTTTTCATGACCTTTTGTACAAAAAAATAAATCTGAAGTCTTTTGAATAATTTTGACTATTTGTTTCATCAGTTATTTGTTTTTGAGCAGAAAAGTAGTCATCTGAAAAATTTTTTTTTTGCCTGTTATGGACCCCCTTTTCCTATAGGGGTCGTGCATAAACCACGTGGCCTTTTTTTGGACAATTTTTGACCCCCCCCCTCCCCCTCATGGTTTTCGTGGTTTCACGCCAACCCCCTATATGACCACGTGGCTTTTTCCTCCCAGGTGAAAAATCTTAAAAAAAAAACAAAATAAGTATAGATTTCAAAAATGTTTATCCACAAATGATGTACCGTCAGTGGTGGTTACTTTTGGTCAAAAAACGATATTATTGTTGTTATTTTAACACAATAAAAACATTTCAAATTATGTCGAAATAAATATTGTTGGGGAATGCTCCTGAATTTACCAACATTTTCCCAGAATATGGCTAGTATAATCACACCGTTCATAAATGCCAATCGTTTTAAAATTAACTCAAACTCACCCTTTAGAGGGGGTGACATTGGGTCAAACAGAAAACATTTTAATTTGTGTAGGTGCTGTAACACCATTAAAACCAATTTAATAATATATAAAAAAAACAGAAATTCACTTAAAAGTGTGAAAAAGTATGATATCACAAAGTTTAAGGTAAATAATAACAGTATAACAATTTATTGAAATGGTACAGAAAGTAAAAAATACTCTCAACAAAACAAGCAACTTAGTAAAACATATGTATTCAAAATTATGGAATTGCAGTGCAATTAATTGCATCCAGAATAAATATGCTTTAAGAATTAAAGCTATTTTGATTTATAAACAGCATTCATGATTTAATTTAAATGCGCTTTAAAATATTTTCTTAAAACTGAAATTAATTAAATAGAAAAGTTTTGTTTCAGGAAAAAAATATTTTCATTTTATTTTAAGGAAAATATCTAGTTGTGAAAGATCCTAGTTAATATTTATTTTATTCCAAACATTCATAAAAATCCAAACTAAAGCAACTTTTCTTTTTAATTAAGCATGATTGATTCCAATGATTCAGTGTGTCCAAAAAAGTCGAGCTGTTTAATTTTTTTCTCCATACAAGAATCAGAGACAGGGACAAACATTCAATATTACGACCTTTTGAAATGTTAGTCTTAATTTTTTTTGAAAATATTGATTTCGAAAAGATCGGAAAATTTCACGAAAGTTTTATTTATAAACATTGAAAATCGCACCACGCACCGACATAAGAAAATTATGGGTTGTTTGGGTAGTAAACATCCATTTTTCTGTTTTAAAATCTTTGCATGGCAATATCTTAGAAACAAAGCAACATCGAATTTTCTCAGCATATCAAAAATATTTTTTTTTTCAAAATTAGGCAAACTTGGCCACTAGTTTTTTTAAATTAATAACTGCAACGATTTTTTTAAAAAAGTTACCTAAAAATAGCTATAACTTGAAAACGGTGCACTTTATGAAAATTTCACTAAGTACTTTTAGATTGCAAATTTGATTTTACATCGAAAAATAAAATTGAAATTAAGTTGCGGTCATCAGTATTGATTCAAAAATTCATGACTCAAACAACGATGTTTTACCCGTTCTGAAAATTTCTGAAAAGTTGGCAAAATTAAAAAAAAAGAATATAGTGTTTTTTTGCAAATCATGTTTTAGTGACAAAAAGTGAAATTAAAAATCAGCAAAGTTAATTACCATTTATCATTTTTTTCAGTGTAGTCCTTATCCATAACTATAACTTTGCCGAAGACACCAAATCGACCAAAAATTTCTTCAAGAGATACAGATTTTTTAATTTTCATTGCTGCCAAATTTGTATGGAAAACTATATGGACAAACTAATGATGCAAAATGGCTTGGGCACCAAAAAAGGTTTCAGACGAATTAAAAAAATCAAACCATTAAAATTTAAGAATAAAGTCCGATTTCGTATAGAATTGCTCGAAAATCGATTTCGTGTCTTTGGAAAAGTTGTAGACAACGCGTTAAAAATCATTTTTAGTCATGGACATCCAAATTGTTTAAGTCTTACTCTTACTTTAAATTGATTTTGCTATCGACTACGTGTTTTGGTAAATTTAAAAAAGATTGAACTAAAATTTGGAATTTATTTTACATTTTTTTTCAGTTGTTTAAATAGGCAATTATCTACGATTTAAGATTTTTGATCTAACTTTTGGTTGGAGATATTACCTCAAAATAAATACAAAAAAATATTAAATAAGATAATTTTTCAAGCGAGTTGAAAGTACCGTTCCATCTTTTTTAATGAATTTTATTTATGTTGATCTTGACGGCATTGAATTGAAATTTATTTCACAAATTGATATCGGCATTTGAATATTAAGTGACTCTTTAAAACTTTTTAGTTATTATTTTAATGTGTCTATATATTTGAGTGGTTTTATCTCAAATATGAAGTTGAGGGTATAGTATATTTTCTCAGCTTAAAGAAAAACTAATATTTTCAGGAAAGGCCCCTATTTTTTTAATCATAAAATTAATTGAGAAACAAAAA
This sequence comes from Culex quinquefasciatus, assembly GCF_015732765.1. Classification (NCBI taxonomy): domain Eukaryota; kingdom Metazoa; phylum Arthropoda; class Insecta; order Diptera; family Culicidae; genus Culex; species Culex quinquefasciatus. Next base: position 212,367,227 of record NC_051862.1, on the reverse strand, counting down.
CAATGTTTGCTTGAAGCTCGTTATTATTTCTCTAAAAATCTAAAATGTTTGCCCATGTTACTCTTTGGCTCAAGAGATGGTCCCTATTAACATAAAAAAAAACTTAAAAAAATACCTACAACTTTGACGATGGATAGTAATCGTGTATTTTATGAAATGTTATGTAATACAACAATCCGAGTTGTGTAACCCATGAAATAAGGAATATATTTTAGACCAAAATGTTCATCAAATTTTTTGGTGAATCTTAAAGTATGTATCGTTCGTTTTTTCGTTACTGGTTATTTTTTAATGTTAGACGTTTCACTTGCAAATGAGGTAGTGAAACTGAAAATTTGCGCGATAATCCTGAAATTGGGGTTTTTAGTTTCTTTGTACTAAAAAAATATTGCATGAGAGAGGAGATACAAAATATCTTGAGTTTGTTTAAAGTGTCAAAAGGAAATCTTTCGATTAAGATTCTTCGATCACTTATTGGACCAACTACGGTAAGATTTTGAAAAAAAAAATTCGCAGAGAATCATTTTTAGACACTTCATTTATAATACATATTTAGTTTTTTGCCTTGTTACGAAAATGTTATAAAATTGTCAGCAATATTTATTTTTTAAGTTGTTCCAAAATAGAACTATCGAAGACTACATCTACTTTCAATGCAAATTTGCAAGCACATTTTTAGCTACTTGATACCATCAACAAAAAAATGAAATTGTGTTTGCATTATGGTACGCATTTTTTAGGGTATATTAACTTTGGATACTGTCACTTTATTTTTTAACAGGCTCAAAGTATTGATATGAATCTGCCGAAATATATAATTCAATATTGAATTGGAAAATATTATGACATTGAAATATAAGTAATGATTTTAAACACAATAATTATATGGTTTTGAAGTGTAACAAAAAATGTATGCATATAAGTAAATTTAAAGCGCGTATTTTTTTGTTTTTTTTTTTAAGAAAATATTTTTTTAAAGGCCACGTGGTCAGCCGTCGACCCCCCCCCTCCCCCCCATGGCTTTTCATGGTTTTTTTCGGTCGGATTTCGGACCCCTCCCCCCCTAAGGAGACCACGTGGTTTATGCAAGACCCCATAGTGGACCCGGGTCCATAATCCAATTGTGGACCCGGGTCCACTATAGGCAAACTGTTATTTTTATACCAAATGTAACCGATATTTGATGTTTTGATGCATGGTGTAGGTCTAATGAGAGATATAATGAATAAAAGATGGATTTTGCTCACTTTTCATCATAAACAAATATGTTTGTTAACAAATTTGGCTTTAAACAACAACAAAATCTAACAGATATTTAAACACATTTATTTCCGAAAAAGATCATAGAAAACGTTTCAAAAACCACTGTAAACATAAAAATAATAAAAAAGTAATCTTGATGCAAATTTTTCCATATTAATTACATTAATGGTTGACCGAAACTAAACATTAGAAATGTTTTTTTTATTGATTTATTATTATAAAATATCATTTCAAACTGCAATTATGATGCTTCAGTTAAGTACAATTAGGGGAAGGTGGGGCAAGACGACCATATGGGGCAAGAGGAACAATCGCTCGTACGGCCGTAATTTTTACAATATTGATTATTTCCAGTATGAGGAATTGTTGCTAGCAATGCAATTAGCTGATTCTACTACCACATGACCGCCAAAACGACCTAAACGCCACGGGGCAGAAGATTTAATGAAGTTTTTTCAAAACCTTTGTTTTCTTATAATATTTGGAAAGTACAAAATAAGGCTTAGGGTTCGTTTTAAGGCTCATTTGATCAAAATGCTATTTTTCCTAGATCAGTAGTGTCCCTGCCAATGACATGCACCTATTACAAAGTATGATTTAACTTTTGGTTATTTTTATTGAGAGCTTTTAAAAAATGTTGTTCAGGTGGGGCAAGTGTACCATATGGATTTTTAGTATGGAAAAAATACGAATTGCTGTAACAACATATTTTATTGGGAAATAAATACATGCAAGTACTTAAAAACTGATAAACAATTGTGAAAAATAATTTCTGTACAAAATATAGTGATATTATAAAAATTTACTATTTATCATCTAAGTAACATTTTTTTCGTAAAAACGATAAAATTTTTAGTAAAATATTATTATTTAATCTAAAAATGAAAGAAAGTTTTCAAATACATTCTAATCTGATGTATCTAAGTGCACGAAGAAAAAAGAGTTCCCAAAATCGTGAACAAGCGTTCATGAAAATGGGAACCACGAACAAAGTGTTCAAATTTCATGGTACGTTTTTCAAAATCGTACCATGGGATTTGAACACTTTGTTCGAGGTTCTCATTTTCATGAACGCTTGTTCACGATTTTGGGAACTCTTTTTTCTCCGTGTGATAACCGTTCAATTGTTAGCAAATTAACATTCTTTTTCATGCATTGTTCCTCTTGCCCCAACGCGTTGTTCGTCTTGCCCCACTAGTTGAGTAGAACGTACGGAAAATCAAAAATTTTAAAAGCAATTTTTTACATTGAAAAACAGGATTTTTTAAAAACTTGTTCTAACAAAGTCTTAGTTAAGACCTAGAAAAAGATGATTATAATAAGATCCGACAGATTTTTAAACTTTTTAATGGGTTATAATGAGCATTTCCTTAGCTTGTTACACTTGCCCCACTTTTCCCTAACTACAGTTTTGATTAATTATAAATTCTTACGGCTTCAGCTTTTTTGGTACTTTTAACATGAAAACAGCAATATTTATACTCATAATTGAAAAAATATGCGTTTAGGTTGATAAAAACAAGCATTTTTTGTATGTTTCAGAGAAACTTTTGCTTGGATACACAGTTTCTTCATTTGTGAAGGTTAAATTAACAGGGGTCCACTTTTGGATAAGTTTGGATTTCAGTTGTCCTATATTGGACCCCCCTAATTTTTGCTCGAAAATGGCAGTTCTTCGCTATATTTTAGTAAAGATCCTTAAACTTACATTATTTCGACTTGCTGAAGTTAAATAATCAGTCAAAAAAATGATTGGATGGTTAATCTAATCTAATCTAATCTAATCAGACCCTAGCGCAGCCAATCTTTCGAAGGGATCCTGGAGAGTGCCTTAGGTTAGATGACGCCTAGCACTCTTCTTGTCATTTATTAACATTTGTAGTGCGCCATTGCATTAGAATGCATTGAAACATCACAAGCGTTAAAGCGGCCAGGCCTACTGCGTAAAGCCGTATCGCAGAGATGACTCAATTGGGTTGAGTTTGAGCACTGAGTGTTCGAACAACAACACAATTCTGAATCGACAGGGAGGAAGAAGCGGGGACACACCACCATACGCTCCGAGATTCGGTTGTATTCGTTGGGAGCACCATGCTAAGAAGGTTTGGTACTCCGGGACCCTCTGGGATGGGACATTGTATTTCCACGAATGCCCTGGACACTATTTACCGTGGTTATAGCGCCACAACTCGCTCTCTGTAACAGTATTCCTAATTCCAGTCCACGCTCACCAAGTCGTCATGGCTTAGTGGTTAGCATTTTTGCTTACCAACCCAAAGGACGGGGAATCGAAACCCGCCCCGAGCGACTTTGATTTTTCGTTCATATTCATCATTTCAAATTTATGAGTTCTTAACTTTCTCGTTGGGAGCAGATGGGAATCGAACCCAGAACCATTCGCTTACAAAGCGAACACCGTAACCAGTCAGCCACGGCCGCTCCTTAAAATGATTGGATGGTTAATTCAATCATAAATTATAAATGCAGTTTTGTTGTAAAAATACTAGTGGCCATGGCTGATTTCAGATGTCAAACTCAAAACACTTATATTGGTAAAAAGGACAATTCAATGTCAGTCAACATTGTTTCAAATGATGCTGAACATGAGCAATTCTCTACGAAATCGGTCTTTTTTCTTCAATTTTAATTTTTGTATTTTTTAATCCGACTGAAACTTTTTTGGTGCCTTCGGTATGCCCAAAGAAGCCATTTTGCATCAATAGTTTGTCCATATAATTTTCCATACAAATTTGGCAGCTGTCCATACAAAAATGATGTATGAAAATTCAAAAATCTGTATCTTTTGAAGGAATTTTTTGATCGATTTGGTGTCTTCGGCAAAGTTGTAGGTATGGATACGGACTACACTGGAAAAATAATACACGGTAAAAAAATTTGGTGATTTTTTATTTAACTTTTATCACTAAAACTTGATTTACAAAAAACACTATTTTTATTTTTTTATTTTTGATATGTTTTAGAGGACATAAAATGCCAACTTTTCAGAAATTTCCAGGTTGTGCAAAAATCATTGACCGAGTTATGAATTTTTAATCAATACTGATTTTTCAAAAATCGAAATTTTGTCGTAAAATTTTCAACTTCATTTTCGATGTAAAATCAAATTTGCAATCAAAAGTACTTTAGTGAAATTTTGATAAAGTGCACCGTTTTCAAGTTATAGCCATATTTAAGTGACTTTTTTGAAAATAGTCGCAGTTTTTATTTTTAAAATTAATGCACATGATTGCCCAGTTTTGAAAAATATTTTGAAAAGCTGAGAAAATTCTCTATATTTTGCTTATTCGGACTTTGTTGATACGACCTTTAGTTGCTGAGATATTGCAATGCAAAGGTTTAAAAACAGGAAAATTGATGTTTTCTAAGTTTCACCCAAACAACCCACCATTCTATCGTCAATATCTCAGCAACTAATGGTCCGATTTTCAATGTTAATATATGAAACAATTGTGAAATTTTCCGATCTTTTCGAAAAAAATATTTTCAAAATTTTCAAATCAAGACTAACATTTTAAAAGGGCGTAATATTGAATGTTTGGCCTTTTTGAAATGTTAGTCTTGATTTGAAAATTTTGAAAATATTTTTTTCGAAAAGATCGGAAAATTTCACAAATGTTTCATATATTATCATTGAAAATCGGACCATTAGTTGCTAAGATATTGACGATAGAAAATGGTGGGTTGTTTGGGTGAGACTTAGAAATCATCAATTTTCCTGTTTTTAAACCTTTGCATTGCAATATCTCAGCAACTAAAGGTCGTATCAACATAGTCCGAATAAGCAAAATATAGAGAATTTTCTCAGCTTTTCAAAAATATTTTTTCAAAACTGGGCAAACATGTGCACTAATTTTAAAAATGAAAACTGCGACTATTTTCAAAAAGTCACTTAAATATGGCTATAACTTGAAAACGGTGCACTTTATCAAAATTTCACTAAAGTACTTTTGATTGCAAATTTAATTTTACATCGAAAAATGAAGTTGAAAAATTTTACGACAAAATTTCGATTTTGAAAAATCAGTATTGATTAAAAATTCATAACTCGGTCAATGATTTTGCACAACCTGGAAATTTCTGAAAAGTTGGCATTTATGTCCTCTAAAACATATCAAAAAAAAAAATAAAAATAGTGTTTTTTTGTAAATCAAGTTTTAGTGACAAAGTTAAATAAAAATCACCAAATTTTTACCGTGTATTATTTTAGTGTAGTCCGTATCCATACCTACAACTTTGCCGAAGACACCAAATCGATCAAAAATTCCTTCAAAAGATACAGATTTTTGAATTTTCATACATCATTTTTGTATGGACAGCTGCCAAATTTGTATGGAAAATTATATGGACAAACTAATGATGCAAAATGGCTTCTTTGGGCATACCGAAGGCACCAAAAAAGTTTCAGTCGGATTAAAAAATACAAAAAAAATCGAATGACCGAAATCCTAGAGAACTGCTCACATGCCAAATATGAGATTTGTAGACAACAACACGCTTGAAATTGTGATTTTATTGAATTTTTTATCAAAAACCCTTCAGAGGGTCCACTATAGGAAAGGGGTCCACTAATGGATAACGTACCCTACCAAACATCGAACAGTTTCAAAAATTTAAAAGATTTTTAAATCAACCCAAGCATGCTTAACTTTAACCGGAAGGGAATGCATTTTAAATTAATTTCAGCTGATTGCACTTAAATTTCCATTAATGTTTTGAAGTTCTTATAAAAAATATTGTTTTGCCCCCTGATTGCCCCCAGCCTTGCCGTTTACTAAATTTTTATTTATAATTATTGTCGCAAATTGCGATTTGTAATACGTAGAAATGTAATTCTTAAGTTTTTTGTTTGTTTTTTAAATCCTGTAAGTTACAATATAGGACCATAAAAAAAACTCTAAATTTCATAATAAAATGGTTTTCCTAGTTAACCAGGCAAAATGTTATACAAATATCTGAAGTGCGAAAGAAAATTATTGATGCCGTGTCGACCTGTTCACTTCAAGTCACACATTCAAGTGATGAGTGCGATCGCGGGATGCTCACCGGCCGAAGAAGAAGGACCATCTTGAACAGCGAACGTAACGCAACGCAATGCAACCGTTAAGAGCGGACAAGGCGTAAGGAATCGGTCTCTCTGAGTGTGTGTGTGGGTAGGGTAACTGCTCCAGTTCGCGGACGTGGACAAATAGAGACACCTCGGACCGATTGATGGATGACACTTGGGTTCGCCTGCCCCTCCCTTCTCTTCCCGGAACGGAATCGGAATCGACGTGAGGTCGGTCGCGAAAGACGACGACAAAGAATGCTGCTGGTTGGAGAGTTTTTTTTTGTTCCTTTTGAAAGAAAAAAGAAAAAGAGAAAAAGGACAAAGAAGACTTTTTTTTAAGAAACCGCGGCGTGGACAACGAGTCTTGACGAAAGAGAAGACCAAAACGAGGACGACCAAGACGACGACGACGCGCAAAAGATTAAAAAAGAACGATACGCGCGCAGACAGAAAAAATGATTGTGTGTGATAATGAAGATTGATGTGCTGTGCGTGCGTGAGTCCGTGAGTGTGCGAGTTTGTTTGTGATGCCTGCCCGGGAACGTGCATGACTTTGTTAATTATCTCTATTAGATTAAGGCGGGGGCTCTGTACTGGTGGATCGGTATGTGTGTGATGTCCCTAAGAAAAATAGAACAGCGCGGTGTTTTATGGCGCCTGGCACTTTTTTAAGTTGATTTCAGTAACTGCTTTAAATGACATTTTTAAACCGTTTCGAAATTTATGTTGTTTAAATTTAAGATTTTTTTTTTAGTTTTTAGAAAAGCCGGATTCCTTAAAAAATGAAAATAAATAATGCCAACTTGAAAGAAATATTATTTGAAAATTTGGTGTCATACTCAAAAATAAGAATTCTGCATCAAAAAAAATAAAAAAAAGTTTTAAACCATATTCCATTATTTGTTATGAAATGTAAAAAATGTGAGACATCTTTTCGAATATACAATATCCCAGAAATGTATTTTATTCATTTAGATCAATAGTTGAAATATTGAACTAAATTATTCTTTTCGACTTTGAACTCCACCCAAGATTTGCATATCAACCCCAGACATGCACACTTTGTACTACATGCATCGACTAAAACAACTGTTCACCGTCAAAAAAATCCCCCAAAAAACACAAAACCCATTTCCCACTGATTTCCGCTTAAAATGCAGCCGGCAAAGTACAACGCAGTGGGTACCTCCCCTCACCACCTCCCTCAACCACCTTCTTGAACCTCACTTTACGTTCAGACGCTGGCCAAAAACAGCAAAAAATACGCCAACGATGACCAAACATTTCGACGGTTTTGGAAGGCTATTCACCTCAGCGCTACTACTACTGCTGCTGCTACTGCCTGTAAATGTTAATATATGCTTGAATACTGGAGTAGCCGGGCTTATCCAAGGGATAACCTGTTCCTCACCGACTGACTACCCGCTTCGCTTGCGAGTCGTTAATTTGCATATTAGTAATAATTCACCTTTTGCTCGTGGACCTATAGTAATCTATTTCGTTGCCGCCTCTCCGAAAATACCCCCAAACGTAATCTACATAACACACACTCAGAGCATTGGAGAAGGCTCATTACCGTCGTACTTAACCTATTTCCTGGGCAGCTAATCGTCTCACCTGCGACCGAACGGAACTCAGAACCCCTTCCCAACCCAACCTTGACCTTCCCGCTCGCATGTTCCCCGATCTAGACCGTACTACGCGACTTCAAATTCAAGCCCGGTTCGATACCATCGTTCACCGTCCGGCGGCGGCGGCGGCGGAGGCCTTTGTCTTTTCGCAGCGATCCGCGACGAATCCGCGACCGAACAGGCAGGCAGGTCTTAAACGGTTTCGTAGCCTCCCTCGTGAAGGGGCTTGGGGCGAGGGGAAGGTGTGGACGAAAACTGCTGCATGATCGGCAGTCGCTCAACGTAGACAGACGGCGAAAACCAGCGTGAAGAGGAAGAAACTATCAGCCATGCATCGGTGAACATCAGAAACAACAGAGACGACGTTCGTCAACGGTGGTACCTCACGAAGTCAACAAGGACTTGTGAGCAGAAATTTGGAGGTTTTGAAGAATTACCGAGGTTATACGAACTACCCAATTGAACTGGTTCATACCACTTGAACCTCAGCTAACCTAGCCTGTTCCAGTCATAGCTGTCAACTGTTGCTACCTCTTCCAGTACCGAAAAAAAAATCACCACCACCTCGAAAACAACAACAAAAAAGCTCAACTTGTCGACTAAAGGAGAAAGAAGATCCAGAGGTGTGGGCACCTTCCTCAAAATAACAAGCAGAAGTACAGCAAAACGAAGAAGAAGAAGTTTGGGTCGCTACGACGAAAAAAAAGCCAGATTCAAGAACCGGTTCAACCCGTCGTCGTTCGTCGTATCAAACGACTGCCGGCCGGTCGTCTGTGCCGTGCCGCGCGTAACGTCAGATTTCCAAACCTTCGGCCAAGTTGAGGAGGCCTCCGCGACTACGCCGCGGCTTGCTTCTCTTCCCAATGGTCCCACGTTGGCTGTGTGGTGACCCTCTGATGGCCTGTTTTTTGGAATTTGTAACGAGATTTTTGTTACTAAAATACCTGTATTTTAAACAAAACTAAAAGCACCATGAAGTATTAAGTCCAAAATAATTTTTTAACGTCACATTCCGATGCTGTTGCCAATATTTTTCAAAATTTTTGTTTCATTCGTTCCCTGATTTAATGACTGCAAGGATTTTGGACAAACTTGGACTAATTATTAGGATTAGTGAATTTTTGCGATTTCAGGGAACGCGTTAAGTTCCTGAAATATGGTACTTTATTTACGTGAGTACTCGTAACATAAAAAAATCTAAATCCGTCATTTTTTTAAATATTTTATCCGTTGAGGTAAATGTTTTGAGGTTTTGAGAGTGTTTATATTTAAGCATCTCGAGATTTTTGAAGGGGGGATTAAAACTTTTGCTAATATAATGGCCATAAAAACTTATTTGTGACTAAGAAGATGTTTCAGTTGAAATTACGTTTTAATATTTAATTCAATAAGCTTTAAATTGGAAAATTGTTGCGAATGAGGCTCATTTTTGTATGATAATGCACATTGCACATGCTCATTTATTTAATTTGAAGCTCATATTGACATTTTTTTTTTAATTTAAATTCAATAAGAACCCGATAAACCGATAAAGCCATTCTTGCAAATTTCAACTCGAATCTTATAAAAACATCATCCCGGTAAGAGAATCTCGAAACCCCTTAACCTCACGGCCACGGTAGCTCGGCTTATATTTCTTTTATTTCAAATCATCTGTTAAAAAAATCTGACGTGGCAGAAGCGCTTTCGAAAAACAGAGCATCTATCGGTATCAACATTGGTGAGAAAATTAATATTCAATTGATGATTAATGTAATTTAAAAAGTAGAAAATACTGTCTCTCTCTCCCTATCAGGTCGGGTTCTTCAATGCATCAATTTTGGAAGAAAAAGACAACTTGCTGCGTTGATGTGAACAATATCTTTAAAAAATTGTAAATAATAAACAAGCATTATCTGTCCCTCGATTTCTGAAACTTATTTATTAAAGAACAAAATAATAGAGAATATAATTTGGAGTCTACACCCAACTGGCAGTCGCATGATTGTGATGCATGGCGGCATGAAAGTATATCAGAATCTGCATGAAATCTGTCCTCATGCATTTTTTGCGATATAGGAGTATGACATTTTTGCCCGTTACCGACAATTATCGACATTACCGAAGGCTTTTTGATTGTATTTCACAAAAAAAAAACACTTAGCAGAACGAGGATCGAACCACCAACTTCTTGGTTATTGATCCGACACGCTACCACCGCGCCATGGACGCTTGATGAAAAGTGAGTGAAAGAGCACCAACATATGCTTCTCTTTGGAGTGTTGCTCGGGGAAGGGCCAGCTTTATATGTGTTGGTGAGAACTGCAGATCGCTGAAATTTTTACACGCGGGCAAAAATGATCTACGGGCTTGCTGCAAAAAATGTTATAAAATATGACATTTTCTGCAGCAAATCCAATGTTGCAGATTTTGAGATATATTTTTCCTTTGGGTGTAGATTTGAAAATGCTCATAAATTGCGCTGCACGCTTTTGAAATATTGTTTTTTGTAACATTGACATTAACATTTACACTATTTGAAAATTAAAATTAAATTAAATTACATTTTCTCATATTTTTTTATAAAAAGTCCTTTGAAAAGATTTGATTAAAAAGGCGCAAAGGTACTGGCGATTTACTAAAAGTCAATTCTCTCAAAATCATGCCAGTGCTAGTTTTTGTATGGGAAAAATCTGATTTTCAAAATATCCTTAATCACTCATCGAATTATTGGACAAGTTTTCAATTTTTTTTGTTATATTTTGTTTAGCTATTCGAAAATAGTTTTTAGGATGTTGCGAATTTCAGCAATTTAAATAATTCATTAATCAAATAATAATAGAAAAAAAACTCACTTAATTTTGAAATCCATAATTTTCCCAAATTTTCAATTCAAATCTATCTCTATGTTTTGTTTTAAATTTAGTTTCATTGTAACACTTGTATTCATTTTGCTATTTTCTATTAATTTAAATTTATTCAGTTGTTTGACGAATCATGTAATTACAATAAGTTCATTTGAAGTTCATTACATTGTTTTGCAATTTCTTTCTGCTTTGTGTTACATCATAAACACAATTGATACTTTTAACTAAGACACAGAAGGATTTTTTTTAAATCAAGTTGAAGTAATAAAGAACAGAGGATAGAAATAGTGGAAGCTCATAGTAAATTACTGTATCTAGATTAAAATTAAAGTTAATAATTTGACCTCGACCTCTTAAGAACTCTTGGAAGCTGCATTATTTAGAAAAAAAGATAATAATGTTATTTATTAAAAAATACTTTAATTTCATTTTTTAAATTCTTTTTATATTTATTTCCCTGAATGAAAAAAATTAGATCGAAGGTTTAATATTTAACAATGATCTGAAAAACAAACATTTTTATAATGAGCCATTCCAACCCGAAACAGGAATTTTTTAGGGACTTTTTTCTCGACCCTCTCCGATTTCAATGAAACTTTGTAGATATATTATCCTAGGCATATGTAAGCCATTTTTGTGTATATGGAGTCATTTACACTCGATAATGACATTTGATAAGGGCGTAAGTGTTTTAAATATTTTTGTATTTCGTAATTTAAATATTGCTGGATCTCGAAGCCGTTGCATCGTATCAAAAAGTGGTCAAAGACAAACTTGTAGGAAATTTGACAGGCTTTCCGAAAAAATACACTGTAAGAAAAGGACACTTCACTTTTATGAGATTTTTTGTTTTTTTTTAAGTTTATTTTTTTTCGTTAATTTTTTTGAAAAATAGCCTAAGATGTTACAAAAAGATTCACGAAAAATGCAGGATGGAGCAACTCTCCTACAAACATACAAAAATCATTTACGAAAAACGTTTTTTTGAAAAGTACTCTAAACGTCAAAATTTGCAAAAACAGAATACGTAAATCAATTTTCCAGACAGTTTTATATACAAGTTACAGCGGTTTTAAAAATAAAAATGTTGAAAAAAAAAATTGTTTTTGCCAATTTCTATATGACAGCCTTGATTTTTCAATCTTGAAAATATTGTTACCGGAAAGCTCGTTAAATTTCCCATAAATTTGTCTTTGACCACTGTTCAAAATTAGTGTTTTTTTTTTTGTGAGTTAAGCTAATTTACTATCCAGTTACTATACTACACTGAAAAAATATGATGTTTTCAGTTATGAGCAATATAATTAGCATTTTTTTCAACATTTTTATTTTTAAAACTTCTGTAACTTTACAACAATTGGACTTAGGACAATGGTCAATATGGAGACTTTTATGTTAAAATAACTGGAGAATCGACCTTCGTGTTATGTTTTTTTTTTAATTTTGATTTTTAAAGCAGCTTTGAAAATACAGTCTCAGTAAATGATTTTTGTATTTTTTTAGGAGAGTTGCTCCATCCTGCATTTTTCATGAGTCTTTTTCCATTTAAATATTATATAAAGATTCATTTTCCATATTGAAACCTATAGAACATATTAAACATATTGAAGAATGAAAAAAACAAATTTTAGAAACTTTTTAACTTTAAAATATACTTCGGATGAAAAAGTCTCAAAAAAATTGCAATATTTTCTGTCAAGAACTTATATTTTGCTAAAATTCCAGTACATAATTTAATACTCTGATGAAAACACCAAAACTATCATAAAATCTCACATTTTCGAAATTTAAGCAAATTTACTATGACTTGATCTAAAAATTGCATTAAAATTTTAATGGATAAACTAGTTATGTAGAATGGTTTCTTTCAACATATGGAATTCGTGGATTAATTTTCAACCAAATCAAAAAACACAAGGAAAATTAATTAGCGAAATTGTAATGAGATTACCATTAAGTCAAATTATCATTCAAAAGTATTAGAGCTATTTAAGGTGAAGCCGTTGATCATTTTCGAAGAAAATTGATCATCACTATAAAATATTCTGTATTAAATTCAATTTAACGAATTTCAGCACTAAAAGGAATCAGCATGTTGCCTCTTTGAAGCCACTGAAGGAATTTTTGATCTAAACCAATTGTGCTTCAAAATTTATATAATCTTGTGGAACAGTCATTGACGTCCTAAATGGCAATTATTGATTAATGACGATTTCCATAACTTTACAAGGAATGGGATAATGGTTACCAAAAGGAATCAGCATGTGTAGGGCACTATTCTAAACAACTTGTTGAAGGAATTTTGTCAAAATATTGAAAGCAACGCAAAATTTATATCTTTGAACGAAAAATAATGGCAATGATGGAAGTCTTCACGTTAATTGAAAATTTACAGACAAAAAAAATTTCTGGTATGTTTTTTAGATTTTGATGATAAATTTTCGTTAAATTCTCTTGTTAGCAAATCAATCTTTAAAAAAATGCTAAGCAAAATCTGAAAATCTGCCCGCCAAAGGGTTTAAGGGGAAGTTGCGCGAAAATTAATACAGCAATCACGGTCGATCATAAAGAGCGCTCGCGTTCGTTTGGTCTTCTCCATCTTCTTCACTTTTTTTAAATTCTTTTTCGATTTATTTCGGGCCCATTTCAGGGAAGAAAACGACGCAGAAAACACTGAATCCAGGGGACGACAACTTGACACATGTCATTACGAAGTATGCGCGCGACCGTCTTTCTGGGACGTTTTTCTACACACAACAGGAAAGTTGTGATGACGGGTCTTGGCTGGCTGATGATCGGCTTGGCACGCGAGACTATTCGATCTAGGACTGGGTGTCAACTTAATGTTCTCAATATGGATAATTACACGTGTCGGTTCGCACGCTCTCGGAAAAATAATGGTGTTCAAGTTTGAATTAATTCATATTTGAAACACATTCAAAATTAATCAGAAGACGAATTGCAAATGCCTCAGATGCCCCATGATTCATGAATATCTGGAATTTCTGAAGTGTCCAGCAAACAGGTCACTGACCGTGACATCATTTGCATTCGCTCGACTGACAGTGCACTTTACACGCCACCAGGGTTTCAAGTGTTCTCGTGTATTGGAAAAGGAACGCATTCCATTTCTTTCACCCCGAGATCTCATCGAAAACAGCAAATCATTCAATGACTCTCGGGATGTCGGCCGGTCGGTGGCGCAGCCAAAAAAACTCGTTTTTATAGCTTCCCACATTTAATAAAAATGTGCATAAAATTAACGCCTTTCAGTACCCCCAGAATACGGCCAGCCAGAACTTAAAGTCCGAAATATAACGCGTTAAAATGCGATCATCAAACAACTTTTTATTCTTGGACGATCGACGTTTCGGGGCAGGGTTGCCAGTTGAAGGTTTTTTTTTTGAAAAATTATGATATTTCAATAATACTGAAATAACTTTAAAAAAATGCACTTAAGACAAATTATCATTTATAATTAAGAAATTTTATTTAATCTGAAAACATTGCCTTTCCAGCCTTAAACCAAGTCACGAACTGAACTGATTTCGGACTATTCTGAGCCAGTTGCAACTTCATGCAGATTTTTGGCTACTTTAGTCCCACTTTGTAACGGTTCGACGCGATTATTGCGACTTTTCTTGTGATGGATGATCTTCCTCGCCAAGGTGAGTAATTTGTATTCTTGGCCACGTGCGCCGAAATTCTGATTTTGCACGATTCTTCCGAAATACCAGACTGAGGAATGTCTAAATTCCTGTATTTCCGAGGAATTGATTCGAATCTTGTCGTGAATCTTGAGGAGAAGAAGCGAAAATTCAAATTCAACCATTTTTTGGTTGCGGGGTACAGGAATCGCGGAGTGAGGCAACATCGTGTATACAATTTATATTCGACATCCGGTCGATTGTCAGGTTCAGGTCCGGGGAATCACGTGGTCGGTACAGAACCAAGTGGCGGTGTCTTCTTTCATGTTGCGTTGGATCTTTTTTTGTTATGGTCGGGGCACGAAGCAGATGACGTTTGGAGATTGCAAGCATGGATTGGTGGAGAAGAGAGGAGAAGGTTGCAAGGTCAAATAAAGCAATGACACATGTTTTGCAAATATTATGAATGAAGAATATAAAGATGAAAATTTTTCATGTAATAAAAATAAAACACTGTTATAAAAAAATCCAATCCAAATTAAGGCCATTTTTTAATAACAGTCCTATAATAAAAAAAAATGCAAAGCAAACTAAAACAGATCAACAGTGCATCAATTTGGTTTAAATTTGGCGTGAGATTTCCTTGGTCGAAATAATTAAACACGATTCATTTTATTTAGTGATTAAGGTAATCCTAAAAAAAGGTATTCCAACAAATGACATTTTTTAACGATTTTCACAAACATTATTAAACAAAGAAACTTCGGAACTGCTGAACCAAATTTAGCTCACTACGTTTAAAAAGGAAGGTGCTTTGATGGGTTTTTAATGAAAAATACTCAGACATTTAAAAAATATAGCTAAATACACTAACAGGTCAAATAAAATATCTGTTTGCTGATTTGTAGGTCTCAAAACCAAATAGCTCAAAGCAGAAAATTTGTTGTTTTTTTTTCGCGAAAATTTATTTTTCGTTATTCGATTATACGAAGAAATTTTTTTTCGGGATAGTTTAGCCTGGACTGTAAAATTTACAAAATTTTACAAAACCACGTAATTTCGAAAAAATACTAAAAATTTCCGTTTTACAATATGAATATCAAAGGATCGCACATTTTGCTTACAATTCGATAGCAATGATAGAAAATACAAATAGATCACTCATTGAGCAATTCTCTACGAAATAGGTATTTTTTAGAATTTTAATTTTTGTATTTTTTAATCCGACTGAAACTTTTTTGGTGCCTTCGGTAAGCATAAAGCCGCCATTTTGCATCATTAGTTTGTCCATATAATTTTCCATACAAATTTGGCAGCTGGCCATACAAAAATGATGTATGAAAATTCAAAATTCTGTATCTTGTGAAGGAGTTTTTTAATCGATTTGGTGTCTTGGGCAAAGTTGTAGGTATGGATAAGGACTACACTGAAAAAATGCTACAAGGTGAAAAAATGGTAAATTTTAATTTAATTTTTGCTTTACCAAAACTTTATTTGCCAAAAAAACTATTTTTAATTTTTTGATTTGTTTTAGAGGACATTAAATACCAACCTTTCAGAAATTTCTAGAATGGTCAAAAAATCTTTGACTGAGCTATGAATTTTTTAGTCAATACTGATTTTTACAAAAAATCGAAATATTGGTTGCAAATATTTTTCAACTTCATTTTTGAATGTAAAATCAAATTTGCAATCAAAAACTATCTTAGTGAAATTTTGATAAAGTGCACCGTTTTCAAAATAAAATAATTTTTAGGTGACTTTTTTTGAAAATAGTCGTTCTTTTTAATTTTTTAAAAGCTGAGAAAATTCTCTCTATTTTGCTTTTTTGTACTTTGTTGATACGACCCTTAGTTGCTGAGATATTGCCATGCAGTGTAGTCTACATCCATACCTACAACTTTGCCGAAGACACCAAATCGATAAAAAAAATCCTTCAAAAGGTACAATTTTTTGAATTTTCATGCATCATTTTTGTGTGCACAGCTGCCAAATTTTTATGGAAAATTATATGGACAAACTAATGATGCAAAATGGCTTCTTTGGGCATACCGAAGGAACCAAAAAAGTTTCAGTCGGATTAAAAAAATACAAAAAAACGATAACCGAAATCTGAGAGAACTGCTCCACTCTTTACCGAAAAAACGACTTTTTTAAATATTTTTCAAAAATACGTTGTTTTGCAAAAGGTTCGAATATTTTCAAAACATTTTTTTTTAATTTGAAATGTTTGAAAATTCCGATCATTTAATACCGATATGGTAAAAAACAAAATTTGAGTTTTTTTTCTTCAAATATGCGTTATTTTGTTAAAAAAATGATTTAGTTCTCTCAAAGAAAATATACTTTTTTTAAATTGTGCAAAATTTTCAATATGTTGATACACATATAGTTAAACTGAAATTTGGATTTTTTTTTTCAAAAGCGTTTTGAGAAAATTTTCTATAATACAAAAAATTCATCTAAATATATTGAAATTTTTCGATCATTTGATACCAAATTTGGGAAAAAAAACTGAAAAAACGTAGGTTGAAGAAATGTATTCATATATTCAGAAATATGTGTTATGACTTTCGAAATGTATGAAGAAATCCCGATTTTTTTATACCCATACTGTAGAGACTGAAATTTTCTAGTATTTTTCCGATAATACGTTGTTTTGTTAAAATTTTGATTAGGCCGTTGCAAATATTTTTTTAAGTTTGTGTCGTCCCCCTTCAAAATCGGGTTAAAAAATCAGGGGGCAAACAATTTGTCTACAAAAAACTTGTAAATTTTTAAGGAAATTGAAGTCTACCCTACTGAAAACAATTAGAAATGCATTTTCCTGTGTTTAAAATCATATTTAGCATGTCTGGGATCGATCAAAAATATTTTCAATTTTTGTGGAATTCTAATGTACAGCACCGCAAAAGTTTTTTTTCTGCGAAAAAAAAAATCTTTTCCATACTCGGATATTTTGAAAACTGATGATTGCAAAACAAGTGGGCAGGTGTAAAATGCACTTTTTTGCAATTCCGTCGTGAAACTATTTACTTTTCCTGTCATTCTTGAACGACGAAATAGCCTACTTTTCTTTACCAAAAATAACAGAATCGAATAGCAACACTTTTCAAAATAAATGCTGAAATGTTCTACTTTTCAACACTCAAATGGGTGCTGAAAAGTTGAACTTTTCAGCACTTGTTTCGAAAAGTAACTCTTTTCAACATTTTTATGATTTAAACGATTTATTGACAAAATACATGAAAATTTGACATAAAATTTCACTTAGTGTGTGTTTTTTTGGAATTGCAAAAAATGTTGTATGGAACTCGTTGCAAAACTTGATTTATTCAGCACTCTTCGTATTTATCCAACTCGTTGAACCTCGTTGGATGAATGTACGACTCGTGCTGAAAAAATCTTCTTTTTGCAACTTGTTGCATAAACTACTATTAAACACTTTTTTATAGACCATGGCTTGTTATTTCAATTTTAATTTTTTTTTCTGTTTAAAA
Source organism: Culex quinquefasciatus (assembly GCF_015732765.1). Taxonomy (NCBI): domain Eukaryota; kingdom Metazoa; phylum Arthropoda; class Insecta; order Diptera; family Culicidae; genus Culex; species Culex quinquefasciatus. The sequence continues at coordinate 212,349,272 of NC_051862.1, read as the reverse complement.
ATAATGATGAGATTTTTATAAACAGTCACAATAATAAATGTTTGCAAAAGAAAAGAACTAAAAATAAATCATTTAATCACTGAAACGTTCAATTTAAAACGAATGATTTCTAGCAAATTTATATTTGAGGCAAATGATTCGAAGCATTTTAAAATATCATTTTTGCAATTCCGTCGTGAAACTACTTACTTTTCCTGTCATTCTTGAACGACGAAATAGCCTACTTTTCTGTACCAAAAATAACAGAATCGAATAGCAACACTTTTCAAAATAACTTTCAACTTTTCAGCACTTGTTTCGAAAAGTAACACTTATCAACATTTTTTGATTTAAACGAATTATTGACAAAATACATGACCAATTTGACATAAAATTTCACCCAGTGTGTGTTTTTTGGAATTTCCAAAAATGTTGTATGGAACTCGTTGCAAAACTTATTTTTTTCAGCACTCTTCATATTTATCCAACTCGGTGAACCTCGTTGGATAAATGTACGACTCGTGCTAAAAAAATACGCTTTTTGCAACTTGTTGCATAAACTACTATTCAGCGCCGTACCCTTGGGGGCGCCGAAATCGATGATTGTACAAAATTTTCATGTCAACTAACATCCTCATTAGATATTTGAAACAGAAAGGGCGCCGAATTATGAAATAGAATTACAAATAACTAGATAATTTGGTTTAAAATATTAAAAAAAAATATTTAGGGGCGCCAAAATCAATTGTATGAATATTTCTATCGAAATGTTTTTTAAAAATTCAAGTGGCAGAAAGTTAAAGAAGTTCTAGTACCTAGAGCTTCTCAAAATAAATACACGTTTAAGTTTATACCGTTGTATAATGCAGTTTATGTCATACCTTCCAGACTAAAAAAAATGTCCAACTATACGTTATTTTCACGTTAATTTGACTGTGAATCACAATCAGCCAAATTGAGAAAAAATAAGGTCATATTTTGAGCTTCTTTTAAATAGGAATTATTTTAACATTCAAATATAAACCTTTCTTTTGAAATTTTTACGTTCTCGAGCAAGGGTCCTGATTGCTCAAAATCAACCACTCCATTCGCGAGCACAAATAGCAGGCGACGCGATACTGCCCTGATGAATTCCTACTGTTTGTCACTTTCACATCATTCGCTCTTTTCTACTCTCCTTCTCTCTCTCTCTGATCGGCTCAGTCTCCAAACGGTTCAGACAGGCCGATCGTCTCCGATCACTCTGAACTGAAAACATTTTTTCTCTGATGAGCTGCGTTATACTCATTGATTTAGGTTGCCTAAAATCAATGTTATCAGTTTAATTGTGCATTCATTTTGATTTCATAACATTATAGCCACCTTTCAAAGAAACTTCCACCAAGAAAAAATCAAATTGATGGCAAACTGAGGGCGGGAAAACAAAAGACTGCCGCGCTGTCGTTTTGTGAGAATGGCTCTTCGCTGAGCATGGTAGTGTGTGAGTGTCGTCGAGCGACGGAGTAGGCAAAAAATTTCACGATGTATTTGTTCGCTGAGTGAACAGTTCGGGCCACTCGCTGGCTGCTTGCGAGTATCATTCGCTCATGAATGCTAGCGGGTTAGAATATGCGACGAATGGATAGGCGATGAGTGAGTGGTTTTAGTTCATTGAACTGAAAATCAGGACTCTTGTTCTCGAGTAAAAAAATTGCCTTAGAAATATTTTTAGCTCGATTTCCCCTTTTTTAATAAACTTCGTGCTTAGAAATTTACATACTCTTTTTCAAAAAGCTAGAGTTTTTAATGTGGAAAACTGCTGTAAATTTTCACCGATAAGACCAACATTATTTGTTCAGAGCAAGTTGTGGCACTTTAACCACGGCAAATGTAAAAACAGAACAATAATATTTTATCGAGGTTTAAAAACATTTGTATAGTTTTGCGCAAAACATATTTTTCTGAAATAAAAAAATTAATTTTACGAATTAAAAATTAATCAATGAATACTGATGAAAATAAGATCAATGCAAAACATAATTTAAAAAATAAAATTATGAAATACGGACAAATTACTCGTCAATCCTTAGAAATTTTGGAAACTTCTGATTACAAAACAACTGGACAGGTGCATAATGCATTTTAAAACACCTTTTTTAATTCAAATGTTGAAACCGTAGCTTGTAATTTATTTTTTTTACATTTTTATTTTCTTGGTCAGAGTTGAGGACCACAAATTTCAAAAAATATTTGCAAAGGCCTAAATTGATTTTGACAAAATTTTATACTTCAATGAACTAAGCTTGCTGTGATTCCTATCTAGATAGAACAAGATAGCTCACAGGCATCGAGTTATTATTTTTTTCCAATTTTGAAGAAGGATTTTTTTTTCTTTTTTTGTGTAATTAACAAAATAAAATCCGAAGCTAAATCAGCTTATTATTTTACGAATCCGGGAAAGTTCTTTGCTTATACAATCAAATACTAGATCAGATCAAATTATGCAGGCTTAGATATATAAATTTAGCTGACAAGTTATTACAAAATTTATTATTATTGAGCATTTAATTCTGTGCATTTGTCTGCAAAATAAATAAAAAAAAAACAAAACCTGCTATCATTATCGATTTTATGAAATCTGAGAAAATATTCAGCCAACTTAACTCCTATAATAAAATTTCAATTCAACCTATCTTATATTATCTGAAAAATAAAACATAAAATAACTGTGTTTATGAATTTGACCATATTTAGGTCTCCAATTGCAATTATAAAATCAAAACTCATATTGAAGCAATCATTGAAAATTAATATCAATTTATCCAAATGCTTGTGAATTTGGGAGGGGCGCCAAATTGATGTTTTGGCAAGGGCGCCGTAGGCCCAAGGTACGGCTTTGCTACTATTAAACCTTGACATCCGCAATCATAAAAATCAATACAGTGAATGAGAGAACAATTCCTCCGTTGTAATCACAGTAATATTTGACGAATAAAGGTGAATTTTTTTTTTCAAATCCTCGTTGAAAATAGTTAAACTTTTATTCTACTCAATATTAGGCTTCATTAGTCGATGCTTTTTTTATTTCCCTAGCAAAATAACATCTCCGTTAGGACTCATGACCATGCAAATTCCAACTTTTGCCACAACTGAACCCTTCTGCAAACCACATTTCCGTGGCCAAGCAGTCACCGTCACCACCAGCTGCAGCAGGCAATCTTCCATCTGCCGTCGCCGATGCGCTTCATGAAGCCATTATTCCAGCCCAGCCAGCCAGCCAAACTCAATCTCTCCGTTTCATGCGGAACATTAAAATCGTGTTTAATACCTTGTTTTCGTGCCTTAAACGTATGCATATTTTGTTTTACCCGAGGTTGCTATCATCGCGCGCCACTTTCTCATTACATGAGGGTCTCTCCTTAAGGGGCCCTTCAACGCCGGCTAATGATGGTGATATGGTCAAAACGCCTACAATTTTCAGCTAGCAGCTGGTCACAGGGATCTTTAGGTGAAAGGTTTGCATGTTGTAAAAAAAGTATTGCCAATTCCATAAAGATCACCGCCCACCAAGTTACGCCTCAACAATTGGCCAAAGTCAACAACTTTCCTCGCGGTCATCAATCATCTTCAACGGGCCGAAGATGCCGTGAATGTCAATGAGGAGATCGTGGCAGGTCCTCTAGGCGTTGATCGATGACCACCCGTGAAGAAGAGCGAATGGCCTCTCGTGTAGATCGATCAATGTCCACCGCGAGATACGTCACACACCAGTAGAGTTCCGCTCCCCCCAAATAAGCCATCTCCGAGGAACCACTTGAAGTGCTTGAGCTAATCTCTGGGAAGCTGGAAGAAAGTCTTTTCCATGGACAAACTTGTATATTCGAAAACAAAAACGATTTCTCAGAGACTCCACCGTTATAAACATTTTACAGCTATTGACTTCACCAGAAAGATCGTCGTCTATTGGACCCTACCTCACCCCCTCGAGCAGGTTGGCCACTTGATTGTGAACCGTGCGGAATGCCCAGAGGCCACGGAGTTACGGGACTATCTCCTACGCAGCGAAAATGCAGTGACCAAAAGTGCACCTCCCCGTGGGATGATGCAGTCCTCTCGCGAGAAAGTCCCCCAACCCAGCAGGACTGGACACACGATCTAATGAGGCGGTGGCGATGAATGAATGCGGATGAGTAAGTGAATGGATGAGTGATTGTGACGGGCCAAGAGAAGCGGGGATTGGGGTGAATCCCACACGCGAGTTGAGGTTCGTGATTTATTGGGAACCGTTATAATTTATGCGCTGGCTGTTTACTAATAGGTCAGTAAAAGCATTTTATTGCTGCAGTAGGATCATTTGTTTTGGAATTTCGGTTTTTGTTAATGGCGAGTTTTCTTTCTTTGATTTTTTTTCAATGCATTCAAAAAATGTCAATTGAAGAAATTAAAAAAAAATTTGGACTGTTTATTTTCAAAATTATATTCATTTATTATGTTATTATTATCATACTTTGTTGGTAATAAAGCTGTTCCGGCAAACTTCATCTTGCAACATACGGAAGAAAGTTGTTCCTAAATCAAATGTTCAAAATATTTTTCAAATCTGTATTTGAATCCCCTATGACATACACACACATTTTTTTTATTTTTATTTATACAGAAAAATAAGAAAAAAGATAAATAATCATATTACAATTTTGTAATTCTTATAACCTAACAGAACTTTGGAGTTATTTTTGACTATGATAAGCACTTTTATGCATTTTCAACAATTGTGATGATTTATCAAAACAATAAAAATTATGGAGCAGAAATATTTGCAACAAATTCCAAGTAACATTTTAGGCTTATCAAATCTGTCATAACCGCTATAAAACCTATCAGCCAAAACCAACATTAAAACCACTAAGTCTTAACAGCCTCCCCAGAACTCTGATAAACCTCTGTCAAAACCCAAAAGGACCTCCGCAAAAGTCAGGAGTTAAGGAAAAATGACATTTCATACGTCTTGAAACGTCTTATGCCAAATAAGTTTTATTTTGGCAAAAAATAAGTCTTTGTCTGCCAATGATTAAATGGAGATGGTTTGCAAATATGACGATGATAAATAATAGATGTTGGAGGTAATCAAAACAATTTGAAAGCTTATTTCTCGCAATTGGTGGCTCAAATTCAGATGCAGTTAAAATTTTGCTGATAAATATAGCTCCCTATGTTAATTTTATCAGAAATTCAGCATGAATGAGTGTTTTCGTCAAATTTCTAATCAAATTTCTCAGTTTTCTATTTTTTTAACCAAGATGGCGGTCAATCACATTCAATCAGAACACGCCATATTTAAACACTGCTAATTGGCCGCGTTAAAAGCTTTTTCAGGAGCTTGTGGTTTTAATAAAGCTTTATGCATGCCTAATGGCACTTGGCTAAAACACCTAACACAAAGAAGCATGCGATAAAACCGTTTGGCATTGCCATTGGGTTTTCAAAACTCTCTTGAAATTTTCATAAAACCATATTGAAAGCCATTTAGCTTTTATTGTCACAAGGTTTTATGTCCTTATGCTTCGGACCCCTGTTAGAACCTATTAATTAGCTCTTGCTTATTGGTTGCGGTGAATGCCCAAATAAAACTATCTAGCAATCAAGTTACTACCATAAAACCTTAATAAAATTAGGTTAAGGCTAGTTGGTTTAAAAAATGTTACTTGGGATAAGCTACAAATTAATCACAATTTCATTCTTCAAATAAATTGGATAATTCAAAAGTTATTTGAAATTTGAAATTAGGTGCTCAAAGTAAATTGAAATCGTGCTCAAAATCCGCCAAAGTCAAAACATTTTTAAAATGCTCCTTTATTTCTAAGAAATGATTACCAGTTCCTTTTACGATTTTCATAAAAACGAAATACCAACATTGATAATTACCTCTAAAATATGTTTATTCTTTCAATGTGGTCTAAAAACTTCGCAACATTATCGAAAATTTGTGAATTCTAACTTAATGTGTAAACTACAGTAAACATTATATTTTTTACCATTCAAATACTTTAAGTACCTAGTTTACAATTTACTACACTTTTGTTTTAAATCAAAATTGTTCATTTTGAACAAAAAAAACACTTGATTTTTTGCGAAAATTATCAAGAGAGTTGAATTAAACAATATTGAATAAATAAGCTATGGTTTCAAAATTTGAATGAAAATAATGTTTTAAAGTGCAAAATATTAAAATATTGACGACATTATTTTTCTTCCACGAAAAAATTTTTTTAACGGTATTGTGTTTTGGATTTTCTGAAAAAAAAAAAACATTTTTTTTAAGCAATCCCTAACATGCTTAAAAATAATTATCAAAGCAAGAAAAAGGCATTTGAAATGTTTTCAGCTGATTGCACGTCAATTTCCATAAAAAAAATGATTTTTGTTTTTTGAAAAAAAAAAACTGCCTATTGGTTCGATTTTGAAGCGGGGATAAAATAGACATAAACTTTGAAACATATTTGCAACGGTCTTTTAAAAACGAAAACAAATCACTCATAATGCAGTATTCTACAACAAAAAGTTATTTTCGCTTAACGATTCATTTCTGATTATATTTTTAAATGCTATATTTTGCTCCTCAGCTGAAATTTCAAGCATAAAAAATGAAACAAATGCTATCACAAAATGCTTCATATATTTTAACGGTCTACCAAAAATTAGCAAAAATATAAATGTTTCATTAAAGTTTTTTTTTGTTAACTGTAGAGATTCAGTTTCAGATCTGTAGTCTCAAATGCAAAATTTTATTATATTCTTAAAAGTGCCTCATTTTTATCAAAATGCAAATATTATTAATTTAAGATTTGTTCTAATAGTTTATAAATAATTAAACAAGTTTTTTTTCAACACAATTTTCTATTTTTAGAAACCGTCTAAATTTTGGGAAAATTTGTAAGGGTGAATTGGGTTAACCAAACATTAATAACAGTCAAATTTTAATTGAAAAATAAGTTTCTTTTGAAAAGATTTGGACAGCTTTTGCTAATTATGAATGTTTAGTATAATTGTTCCCTTTTTGGCTAAAATTTTACATTTATTATGTAATGTTTTCTCCTATTTTGTCCTAAAGAAAAGTTGAGCAAGGTAAGTTTAGTAGTAACTGTTTCATTCGATCATTCAATAAAGTGTTGCAATTTTTAAATTCCTTTTTTTAATTTAGAATCTTGATAGATTACACAGCTAACTCATGAAAATCAAAAAGTTATGAAACGACAGAAATCCAACAAGTGAATGTGAATATAACCACAAAATTTCCCATTTTAACACATTTTGTATAAAACTGCTGAAAAACTAGTAAGGTTTATATTTTCTCCTGTAAAGTTCCATAAGTTTATTTTAACATCACATTTTATAAGTCTTTCCCTCTCTTCATTTATTTAGCTAAAGAGCCAATTTGGATAAAAATATTCCAAATAAAGAGAAGGTTATGGTAAAAAGTTCGTAAAAACTTTTTTGGTAATCAATTCTTTATAAATATTTTTAGTAAAAAAAATAAAAATTGTAATAACAGTTGAAAGTTATTATTTTTTTATAAACATAAAAAATGTTAAATTTTAATGATATTCTTGTAAATTAAAAGTCAAGTTGGGTCATGAATTGAATAGTGGTAATGATATAATTTGCTTATTATGTTTTCTTTTATTATTGTAGTTATATTGTTATGTTTTCTCTAAATCAAACAAATTTACAGATATTGTCAAATTTGAACCCAAGAACTAACAAATTTCAACCCACGCGTTCCTACCAAAACGATCTCCATGCATTTGAAAACCATCCTAAATCAGATCTATCTCTTTCTGAAATCGATCCCCCCCGAAAAAAAGGCGTAAATGAATTAACGAGCTACATCTGTTCTGACACCTCTATCGTTTTGTGGTTTGTCGTTTTCTTCTTCTTTTTTCTCTCCTCCATGACAACGGCATAGTTCACTTTATGAACCCCCCCTCGTTGAAGTAGACGACATGGCATCTTCCCCTTAACCGGAGACGAGCAGAATCCATCCTCTTTGAAGAAGGTTAAGATCTGTAGCGTGCCCCTTTTGCCTCAGAACAACAAACTAAACACGATCTTCGAAGATCTTTGTGATGTGTAATCACTGGATGACCTATAAAAGTGGCAGCGGGTTCACAGTTCTCGGAACAGATTTCCACCGGAATTGTTTGGACGTGGTGGCCACAGCTTCTCAGTCCGGTCCCGTAAAAATTGCTCCAAACAACCCAAGCAGAACATATGATCCGAGGAGGTGTTTATAATCTTTCGTTTGCAGAGTCGTCGTCCCCAACCATTTGTCTCACACACTAATTTAATTTAGTCGTAAAGTCTTGCGTCGTAACGGCCAACCCCGCGTTCGATGACCATATGGATCCCACCGGGCGGTACCATGACGATGGTCCGGTCAAAAAATAAAAAAAAAACTGTGTGCAGCTCTCCCAAGATGATTTAATGATCGAGCGTTGGGCCATAAATCTTTTGTCTAGTTCGGCGGGATTTCGACAAAAGCCGACCGGAGAGAGATGACCACACAGAACCAACCACGCCGGCCACAAAGCCAACTCAAGGGGACCGTGCCACCCTGGCAGATATTCCTGAGCAACCCGAAATAAAAAAAACACGGTGGAAGGGTTCGCTATGAATGAAGAAGCGCCGGTCGCCGTTCGCCGATCTAAAGAGTCTTTGCGAAAGTTAAGGGGAGGGGCTCCGGTTGGTTGGTCGGACTTGGATTTTTACGACTCCAAGATTTGTGGGTCGAAGCTGGGAGGGTAGAACAAAAAAGTCGTGACAACGACGACGACAGTAGCGCAGCTATGGTGGTTGCGGCGAAACACGGAGTTCGGGATCACGAAAAGGTAGTATGGCAACGCACGGTCACCGTGTAGTTTGAGGGGGGATTTAGCTAGGGATGATCTGATTTGAAGAATCGTATGCAAACGTAATTAAACAAAATATTTCCTAAGTTTTTCCAAGCAGACGGAAATAACTTAGGAATTACTTTTTTTTCATATTTGAAAATACTAGTGCAATAACATTTTATGTTATTTATTACAAGAATTGTTATTCGTCGTTATGAAATTTTTGGTATTGGATTGTTTTGCAATAACAGACTAATAACATTTAACGTTATTCTTCAAAGAAATCTTTGTTATATTTTTTTTTATTTTAACAACTAATCCGATCATCCCAATAACAGATGGTGGTACAAAAATGAAAAATGATATTACAAAGCTGTTTTGGCTTTCAACCAATATCATACTAATAACAAATTTTGTTATGATAACATAATCTGTTATTAAACCCTTATGCAAAAATGGATTTTTCAAGAAGATTCCATAACACTTTCTGTTATTTTAATAGTATTTGTTATTAAAATGGCATCAATTTTGTTATTACCATCTGCCCGGGTTGTGGAAAATATTGGAGAATAAAAAAAATCATGTTCACGCCAGGGTTGAAGAAGATGGCAAATATAGTACAGTAGTTATTGCTATTTTACAAAAAAAAAACGTTACTTAATCCACCTTTAGGTGGTTGGTGCCTTCCTCATATTCATAAAGTCAATACATTCAGTAAAAATAGCAACATTCCCCCTTAACATGTTTAATAAATCAACTTTATTACTCATTTCTTTTGATATGGTTCGCAGACCATCAATATTTCTGGCTCATCGGAAAGGTCTAATAAAAAACCTATCCAACGATAGTTCGCATGGAAGATTCAGACAATATTTTCATCACAATATCTGAAATCAAACCTCTAAAAAGTATATAAATAACACTTAAGTGCCAATAACTTTTAATAGGGTTGTCAGATCCTTGATGTTTTAGGCTCATTTGAAAGGTCTTTCGATTATCTAACTAACGATGGGTCGCATGATAGACCCGGACATCATTTTTACTGAAATATCTGAGATCCGGCCTCCAAAAAGTGTATGAATAACACTTAAGTGCCAATAACTTTTGATAGGATTGTCAGATCCTTGATGTTTTAGGCTCATTTGAAAGGTCTTTCGATTATCTAACTAACGATGGGTCGCATGATGGACCCGGACATCATTTTCATTGAAATATCTGAGATCCGGCCTCCAAAAAGTGTATAAATAACACTTAAGTGCTAATAACTTTTGATAGGGTTGTCAGATCTTCAATGTTTTGGGCTCATTGGAAAGGTCTTTTTAATACCTTTCTGAAAATGTATAACATGACAGGGTTTCTTACAAAAACCACCCTTTTTACAATCTTCCGGACATACGCCAAAATCGTTTTTTTAGCATAACTTTTGAAGTACTTTACTAAACTTCATAATTTTCAATAGGGACTTATGGGACCCCAAGACGAATCGAATGAGACCAAAACGGTCCAAATCGGTTAAGCCAGTGCTAAGATAATTGAGTGCATATTTTTTGGTGCACAGACCCACATCCCTACACACACACACACACACACACACACACACACACACACACACACACACACACACACACACACACACACACACACACACACACACACACACACACACACACACACACAGACATTTGCTCAGAATTTGATTCTGAGTCGATAGGTATACGTGAAGGTGGGTCTACGAGGTCAAATTAAGAAGTTCATTTTTCGAGTGATTTTATAGCCTTTCCTCAGTAAGGTGAGGAAGGCAAAAAGATTTTTGAAATAACTCTTCAATGATTAAAAATTAAACTTTTGTGAAATAATTTGCTATTATCAATAATTTTGTTTTAATCAAACCAAATGTTTGAAAATGATTTTTTTAAAGAGTGGTTAACTACGCTTTCGCAAATCGATTTCTTTTGTTATTTTTTTTTATTTGAAATCAACTTTGTTAATGCATTCCCTATGTCAAAAGAAGTCATTTTACATTTTGATTTTTATTTTTGTCATACAAGTCTCTAAATTATTTTTTAGAAATGAAATTCTGTATCTTGAGATCATATGGATTTTCTGATCGACATGATGTCTTCGGTAAAATCGTAGGCTATGGTTAGGACTTCACACGAAAACAATCTTTAGTTTGTTTTAACTTTCTAATGGACAAATTTTGTATTGATTTTTTTAATTTTCCCGTGTTCAGGAGGTCACCATGATCAACTTTTATTTTACGAAAAACTTGACTTCTCTTGTTTTATGTTTTTCTTGTTCAATTTTAAGTTTTTTTATTTGCATTAATCTTGTTCAGTTCATGGTTGTTTCTTATAGTATTGGGCTTGCAGATTTTTTTATTTTTTTTCATTATTTCTATTGTAGAATTATACCATTCTAATTTAATTTGGAAAAAATGTGTAGAAGCATAGGCATTACAAAAATAACGGCAAACTTATTTTTGCATATTAAAAAAAAAAAACGAAGTTGACTTTATAGCTGTCGGCCACCATTGCTAGTACCAACCACTAGTGTCTTCCTTTTATCTACAAGGACTTCGCCGCCCTGGGCTCCTAAGTGTATGAGAGTATGGCACGGAGCGACGGCGCCGAATACCCATATTTACACAAAGAATTTTAGAGCGCCCGCCGCGGGATTCGAACCGGCGACCTCTGGATTGCGAGTCCAGTGCGCGGTCCGATTGATCCACACGGGCGGGACATTTTGCATATAATGTTAGGAATATTGACCAAAGTTGACCGCAGAAAAAATAATAGTTTATTAAATACATTGGAAAAGTCACATAAAACAAGCCAAAATTTCAAACGATATTTTTTTAATTTTCAGGGAACTTCTTTCCAATGCATTTTAAAGATCATATTATTTTTTTGCCAAATCTGTAGATCGAAGCCCGCTATGAGGCGGGCTTGAGTTATAGAGGGTTAACTTTTTATCGCCAAAATTTAAATTCCCAAATTACGCATTTTTTTGTTTTCGATTTTTTTGACGACTTAAACGGGTCAGTTCTACTTTTCAGCACTGAAATGGATGCTGAACAGTAGAAGTTTTTAACACTAGTATTGAAAGGTAACATTTTTCAATATTATTTTTATTTGAATGGTGAATTTACTAAACACATGAATGTTTGACATTAAATTCCATTCAAGAAGTATTTTTTTATGAATTGCAAAAAAAAATTTGTAATAGACAACTCGTTGCAAAAAAAAGATCATTTTAGCATTCGGTAAACCTCGATGGAAAAATGTACAACTCGTACTGAAAAAATCTTTTTTTTTGCGACTTGTTGCATTAACCGAATTTGCAATTTAAAAGTTGGTAGTTAACTATTATTGGATAACATGTACTGTTTTCAAGTAATAACTGCTTGCAGGTATTTTTTTTTTTGTTTTTGGTTTTTTTTTTTCATTTAAAAATACATTTTGAAATTAAAGCACCCGTGAAACATTTTTTCAAAGAGCTCAGAAAATTTCCTGTAATTTTCTCTCTGGGACTTTGAAAATCAGCCAATTAGTATGTGAGGTACAGCCTCTTAAAAAATGGAATCGATGATCATGAATTATCCTAATTGTCACCTATTTAGCCTGTAATATTCAACTGAGCATATCTCGGTAACTATTTTTTAGATTTTTAATGTTAAATAATAAAACCTATGTGATTTTTTTTTTCTAGTAATAGCTACTGAAATCCAAATTTCTTAATCAAGTCATATTTTTAGAAAGGTTAACAAACAGAAAATTTCCTATTTTCAAAAATCTAACAAATTTATTTATTTCTGAAATAAGGAATTCATGGACAAATTAAATTTTAAAATCTCGAAAAAAATTGCGAAATTGTTGATAACTATTCCTTTGTTTTCTTTCCAATGCTAGGCTTCATTTTAAAATTAATATGCTATTATTATTGATTACATAACATTTCTCGAAAGTTTCTATATTTGACATTGAAACTTGTTTCCACGATATTTTCAGTTGAAAAATGAAAACGATAGGAGAAACTGAGAATAACACATTTTTCACAAATTATTAATCAGAAGACCTCAGATCAAGCAGTTCAATCAACAAAATAAATCAAAACAGTACAGTATTTTTTTAGAAGTTCCTATAAGCAAACTATAGGATCTTCTATGCTTATAAGACCCATTCAAATTCACTCACAAAAACTCTAGAATTACAGAAAATTGTCCCAACTTTTCGAAAATGTTTTGTTCAGGGATGCTTCTTCTTCTAATTTTTTTTTTCATATTGCAATCAGTGCAACTTTATCACTGACAATTTTAAAATCATTTCTGATTGCTCCTCGTATACCTATTTAATGAAAAAAAAAAAACCAAATTAAAAATGTACTTTCACAAGTCCACCAGCTACAATAAATTTAATCATGAAGGCGCGCATGCTATATTTGCAACAGGATTTAATAAGTTGGGCTTATTCTAATACTAAGTAAAAAAAATTCTTAGCTTAAACTCCGGGGTGACTTTGAAAGTCATAGTTTTTCTTGTTAAAATCATATTTAAGATGTTCAAACTTTATTTGTACGTTAATTGCACCATCACTAAAGTAGCTGATATAATTTTTAAGAAAAAATCATTGTTTTTTTTTAATTGACTAGATTTATAAGCTTTTTAACGAAATACATATAAATTTTTGATAAAATACGTAAAAAGTCGGAATTTTGCCTGAAATTTGTTAAAACTAGTTTTGTTTATAAAATTATCAATTAATAATGCATTATATACTGAATTCGAAACACGAATCAAAAGTTTTCACATCTTACCGGATATTTCTGAAACTAAAATTTCCAATAAATTTGGAGATTTTTTTAATTGTTGATATACAAACACAAAAAAAAAATCAAAAATAAAATTATTCGCTCTACAGCATTGCCTTGGCGTTCTCGATTACGAGATTCCTACTCGAAAACTAGGTGTCTGAAGCCTTGATTGTTGAGGCAATTGCAAACCTCTTTTTACACCTTATCTTCCATCCACCCCGGGATTCGAACTGACGACCTTTGGATTGTTAGTCCAACTGCCTACCAGCGGCTCCACCGAGGCAGGACCCAGGGAGACGACTTCTACACCTGGATTGAGCAAACCACCTAACCCTTTAGGTTAGACCGGGGCCAACATTTACTTCCCAGCCCGACGGAAGGCGTGGTCAGACAAATCTCGTCTCGAAAAATGCCACCGGGACCGTTTGGAATCGAACTCAAGCCGACTGGGTGAGAGGCAACCACGGTTACCCCTATACTACGGTTCCCGGCCATATCAAAAACACATATTATTTATTATTCCCGAATTTATTTAACCTTCTCCTTGAACTACAAATACTGTTGTTGGGCAACTCAAAAACAACTGTAATGCAAACAAATTTTGAAATTGTAAGCTAATTGGATCAACATATTTTATTTTTATTACAAATTTATTGAAAATAGTATGTTTGAAAAATTGATTTTTTTTTCACTAACATCCCTACTTCTGCCAATTTTATTCAAATTGCGTTTGCCGACTAGCGAGAGAGAGGACCATTTGTGGAAGTAAAAAAAAACTTTACGCAAATACACACCCAGCCACCACGGTTTCGGATGACTCAAGTGGAGGAAAAGCCGGCCGGCTGGCCGACCGACTGGCCAACCGGCGAGGAGAACAATAAAACGCTCATTCGGATAATAACCGGGTCATAAATCATCTGCAGGTGAAAATAAATTTCCCTTTCCGTGTCGGCGTCCAGCCAGTCAACCAGCAGTTGGGTTGGGGGTTAGTCCCTAAAAAAGGAGGTTTTGGGATTTGAACCCAAGTTACGGATTTGGACAATTGATGGAAGAAATTTTGGAACTGGCTAGTACTTCCAAAAGTAAGATGTTCTAGGATTTTCGTCAATGTTCATGATTCAATCGTGAAATTATATGATGATTGAATTTCGGCATTAATATTCTCGATGTCTCTCTTTTTGGCAATCGTCCACGATTCTTCTAAACGACTCAAATCCTCACCGTTCCGGGGGTCGCGGCACGTTTATAGTGCTAGTTTTATGATTTTATTGTCACAAGGCAGTTAGTTGTGAGGAGTCAACCCGAAAAAAAAGAGTGAGAGAAGAAGTGTTAGATTGTTAATACGAGAGGAATTATGTATTCAACACGTATTTGGTCCCCCTCGGTCCCCGTTTCCCCTTAACCGAGAGCCGTTTAATGCTCTATTCTTGTGGACATAAAACGCGTCGTCCCCACGAAACGTACAAGAAACCTACTTTAGTTTGATGACCGAGCAGGTGAAACTAGGCCGACATCATTTTTCTTCGCCGTTTTGACGCGTTAATAAGGTATTATTGTTATTATACAGCTCATCTGACAGCGTGAAGAGTGAGAGTGTGAAAAGCGGGAAGCGCTTGCACCTTAAGCAGTTACAAGGGGTGAGAGAGGGGAAAAACCGGCTCTATTGACTATTGACGCTGGAATCTCACAGCACTCTTGAGCTTCTGTTTAATCTTCTAATCCACAGAGCCCAACACGACGGCAAATGGGAAGAAACTCATTAAATTTTACGAGCATCCTTGATCGCGAGCGATCGCAGCTGCTGCAGGCAGCTCTATTCAGCACTCTTGAAACTACTATACGGCTTGTTAAGAGCTCGGCGCAAGTGTACGCGACTAATGATAGATAATTTGACGTGAGTAATTTGGTGAGATTTACCAGTGAAGGAAATTGAGTCCAACATTTTCTCCCAAGACCTCAACAAAAAAAAGTTCCCAATAAATAAACACTTTTAACTAGAATGAAAAAAGTCAACACCGAGGTGGCGTCAAGGTGCAAAGTGTAGCAAACAGTAAACGTGTCAATAAACTAGGAGGCCCTTTGGGGGGGAGGAGAAAAGGAAAAGTTCAAACCTTTTCAACTCGATAGTCGATAGTTCGACTTGAAGTTCGGGTTGAAGCAGGTGCATTTCCCAAAGTTGGACCTTTCCGATACGCGGAAGGTGTGACTTTTGTTAGCATATTTTGTTTTGTTTGTTTGTTGGCACCTGGTTTGGGTCAATGAAAGTGATGAAAGTTTGGTTGCTGGTGGAATTAGTAAGTGTTTTAGCGTAACTTTTGGGAATGCTACTAACTTGATGCAGTTTTTCCAACATTCGGAAACTTTAAGCAATTTTGAAAAAATAATAACTTTCGTTTTAAACAAATAACTCAACGATTTCTACTAGAACAGAATGATATGAAAATTCAGATGATAAAGATGAGTTTTTAATTAAGCTGATTTCATGCCATCAGTGAATGAATACACCCAATTTGATTTTTTCAGCAGTTCTAAACATTATGAATTCGACTAAAATCTGTATAAGGTAATCAGCTGTTTTGTAATTAACACTGGATAAAAAGTAAACTACTGACAAAGTTAAATCAAAGTGATTTCGATTTGAATGTTTTAGGGGACTTTTGCAAACTTTTAAATTTACTGATTAAAAAAAAACGAAATACTGGTAAAAATATACTTAAGTGAAATTTTGATAAAGTGTCTTCAAGTTAAAGATATTTTGAGATTACTTTTTTAAAATAGTCACAGTTTTAAATTTTTTTTAAATTAGTACACATGTTTGCCAACTTTTGAAAACATATTTTTGAAAAGCTGACAAAATTCTAAATATTTTGCTTTTTTGAACTTCGTTGAAACGACCCTTAGTTGCTCAGATATTGCCATGCAAGTGTTTAAAAACAGGAAAATTGATGTTTTTTAAGTTTCACCCAAACAACCCACCATTTTCTAATGTCGATATCTCAGCAACTAATGGTCCATTTTACAATGTTATAATATGAAACATTTTCGAAATTTTCCGATCTCTTCAAAAAAAAAATACTTTCAAATTGTTTAAACCAAGCCTAACATCTGCACTAATTTAAAAAAAAATTAAAAACTGCGACTATTTTCAAAAAAAGTTACCTAAATATGGCTTTTACTTGAAAACGGTGCTCTTTATTAAAATTTCATTAAAGTATTTTTTGATTGCAAATTTGATTTAACATCGAAAAAAAAAGTTAAAAAAATTTTGCCACCAATTTTTCGACTTTTTGAAAAAATCAGCATTGATTAAAAAATTCATAACTCGATCAAAGAATGTTTTGCCCAATCTGGAAATTTCTGAAAAGTTGGCATTTGATGTCCCTTAAAACACATCATAAAATTAAAAAAAATAAAAATAGAGTTTTTTTGCAAATCAAGTTTTAGTGACAAAAAGTGAAATTCAAAATATCACCAAATTTTTTTACCGTGTATCAATTTTTGTCAGTGTAGTCCTTATTCATACCTACAACTTTGCCGAAGACACCAAATCGATCAAAAAATCCGTCAAACGATACAAATTTTTGAATTTTCATGCATCATTTTTTATGGACAGCTGCCAAATTTGTAAGGAAAATTATATGGACAAACTAATGATGCAAAATGGCACTTTAAAAGTTTCAGCCGGATTAAAAAATACAAAAATTAAAATTCTTAAAAAAACGACCGATTTTGTAGAGAATTGCTCTTAATCGTTTGTTTCTTTGCTTGAATGCTATTTGTCGTTAAATAATTTAAAATATAGTCAAAATTTAAAAAATCTTTTTTTAACCCTTTTTTATTATCTGCTACGCCATATTTCTGCAACCAAATATTGGATCAGTAACGTCATAAAAAGGAAATTTCAAATTATTTTCAGCATTAAAAACTATTTTATAAAATACAAAAAAAGGCAAAATGAAAATTCTACCATTAAAAAAGCTTCAATTCGAAAGCGGTGCATTTTATAAAAAAATCACAAAAGAACATTTTGATTCCGAAGTATTTTTTTCCAAATATCCAAAATCCAAAAAAAAATTTATGTTTTTTTGATACTTTCCAAAACAATACCATTTTATAAAATAAAATTTAACTTGGCGAAAAACAAAACACACATTGTCCATACAGCTCCGAAGTTGTAAATTTTTGTCCACTTATACATATCACTTAGTTTTAAGCTTTCTTCTTATCTATCCTTTTCCCATTGCACTTTCTGTATGTTTTTTGAATTTTTTTTCTAACTCTTGTCTATTCCATAGTCATAAGTAATAATTTTTCGATTGAATTATGATATAAAACACAGCTAAAAGGAACACCAAAACTCTGTTATGTACCTAAATGAACTCGTTGTAACTTGAATATTCACAAACAAAACCGAATTGAGTTGAATTGAATTGAATAATATTATACATATCAGGAAATTGGATCAAATGATCGAGTTAAAGGGTAAAGCTTGTAAAAATCGTTTTTTTTTTTTTTTTGTTAATTATTTTCCAAATAGTCCTAATAAGACATAAAATCGATCAGAAAATCCCTTCTCCAGGTATAAATTTTCAAATACAGTCCATACTCGGTTATCCGAAGCCTCGATCATCCGAAGTTCAATTATACGAAATTGGTTTATCTGAAGGTTTTCGGATAATCGAATCACGAATAAAAAAAATTCTATTTTTCATTATCTTATTTTAAACAGGAAACTCAAGTTCTGCGACACCATTTAAGTCATTAAATAACAAAACGCGTTTTTTTTTCAATATTTCAACACCCCCATTTAGGCTGCCATTTTGGCCGCCATCTTGGCAGGTCAAACTTAAGTTCGAATATCAAAAATAAGACAAATGAAAAAAAATCATGATTCGATTATCCGATGATTCGATTACCCGAATTAAAATTTATCCGAGGCCTTCGGATAATCGAGTCTGGACTGTTCATGCACAGCACTTTTCTATGGACGGCCTAAAATTTGGAGAAACCAATAATGCAAAATTTCTCATTTGGCTTTTTAAATTTTATGTTAATAAAAAAAAAAATTAAAATTTGATTTGCGAAAACGTAGAGAATTGCTTAGTATCAAAAAGTTGAACTTTACAGCAATATAAAAGATGTTGAAATTTTGTCAATCAATTTTAAAATTTCAAGATTTAAATCACTGCAACGAGTTGCGCGAAATAACCCCAAAATCTTGCACTCCAAACCTCTCGACAAAACCACACAGAACAAACCTCGCAGCGCAAAAAGAACTTCATCATCAGTAGCAACAGCCAGCAAAAAAAAACTCGTTTCGCACCGTTTTTCCCCCTCTCAACCTAACCCACCTCCCCTTCCCGACTCACCAGACAAACATATGTTTTAACGGTGTGACATGAATAACATAAATATCACTTACTTAGAGCAACAGCCAGAAGCCAGAAGCAGCACAAGAAGAAGAAGAAGCACGGTGAGGACCCCAAAAGAGACCTCTTCGGCGCGATGCTTTCAGCAGGAGTTCAGAGAGAAGGGAAGAAAAAAGTGGCCTAGCAGCATGAAGAGGAAAAAGAAGAGGTGATTTTTTTTTTCGTACACGTGTGAGTGTGCGAGCATAAATGATGGCACATAATCGTACAAATAAACAGCCAGTAGCACATCCAGGCATGATGATGGCGGTGATATGTTGGGCAAAAAGAAGGGTAGAAAGGTGAATGAAGAGACTGACTGGCTGCCGAGTTGCATATGAATGTGAACATTTTGAGGAAGATGCTTCAAACGACGATCCCTTTCCCGAAAAGGGGGTAAAAGAGGTCTCTCCTTGGAATTCCCTTGCTCTTTGGCACTGGCCTCCAGGGGGAAACTGCAGCGACTAACCGAATGACTAACTGAATGTGTGTTGAGTAACGAGATTATTGTTATTGTTTAATTTGCCAACCGGTTAACGAGCTGATGAATGAGGTGGTGATGAGAGACTTGTACGGCGATGAGTACGAGTTTGAGGTTAGGCTTAATTGATTGTCAATTAGTCGTGCAATTGTTCAACGTGGAGTGGTGAAACCGTCAAACCGTCGAAAAGAAGAAACTATAATTTGCAGTGAAGACAACCAACTATTCACACCCCAAGGGGTACAGAGAGGACACCCACGTGAACATTTACTCTTGCTGCTGCTACCAAGGTGCTCATTATCGATTCAATATTGAAGCGCTAATAACCTGACAAACGGTGAATAAATAATAAACCGTCGTCGGTCGTCCCAGCCCGCCAACGCACCTCTCTGGAAGGTGTGGTCTAGCCGGACCGTGCGACTTTTAATAGTCGGCGTAAAAGAGGTGGTAGCTTGCTGGCCACCAGTACCAGTAAGGGATGGTTTAGCCGGTTGCGACATTACTAGTTTTACGGTTGCGACAGGGTTTACATTACTTTTTTTAGTATCCAAAATAACAGTGCCATTGCCAAAATCTGTAACTGGTTCCAAAATAGAAAATTCGTTATGATGAAGACTGTCTTTGCCAACAACTTGGTAACGTTCAAAAGAAAAAAAAACAAGATTATGTGTAGAAATCAAATTCAAATTTGATGAACACGTGAATTCTTGCATGAAATTTCAAATCAAATTATTTTCTGAGTTGTTGAGGTGTTTTCAACAAATTTAGATAATAAAAATATATATATTAAAGAATCCCACCCTTAGTGGTGATTACACTCTAAAATGTAACCCTGCAAAGCTGGAAAAAACACATAATTTTAAAATGAAAAAAATTGTTCTAAATGTAAAAATGACCCTTCTGAGTTATTTCAGATTCGAAAAGAACATTAAATTTCTCATTAAAAGAAATGGCAGCAATTTTTAAACAATTTTTTAACTTTTTCTGATGAAAAATGGGTTTTTTTTCGGAATTTTGAGTACGCCATCAAATCGGGCGTCTAATTTTACACGAAAGTCCCTTTGACACCAAATTTCTAGCTCTTCACGATTACGAGCTACAAATCACTGAAAAACGTGTTTCACGAAAATTGAAGAGGGGTCGGGGCAACTTTTTCCGATTTCGTGTCAGTTGGTGGAGAATTACCCATTTGGAAATACACATAAAAGTTATATTTTTCAATTTATTCGTAGGATTCCATTTTATGACAATCCGTTTAATATAATCTGAACAAAAAAAAGGTATTTAGGAAGAATCATCAATTTAGCATTCAAGCGTGGAATGGAAAGTCCTGAATTGAAAGACTTTTGAAGTGCGTTCAATATTGTACGCCAAATAAGTTGTTTTTTCAATTAGTTCAATTATAGTTTATTTCGGTTTTTTTATTTTATTCATTGAATTCAAAAATTCTGGTTTTTCTTTGGATTTTTTTTTAATTTTTAGCCCGATTTTTCAATACACTGGATAAAATTAATTACAGAATATTAAAAAAAATAAAAGGCAAATGGTAATTTTATTTCAAGGGACAATAAAATAATTATTGCATGAAAACCTTTTTTTTACGAAAATTACATTTAAAAAATCTATTGTAAACAATTATGAATACAAAGTACTAGAACGTTTTTTTTAAATTTTGTATCAATTAAGTTTCTTGATATCTAAGGCCGTTGCAAATATTTTTCAAGGTTTAAAACACTTTTTACATTTAATTGATAATACCGCGGACATTTCTTTTTACTTTTTTGCCCCACTTCAACTTTGACCTGAGTCGAGAGACGTAAACTTCAAAAAATATTTGCAACGGCCTTATCAAAATTTTGAATATTGAATCACAGAATTAAAAATGACGTTAAAATTAATGAGAAAATAACTGCATTGAAATTTTCGAATTTTATAACAGTATCACAAGTTCAAGAACTGATTATGGAATTTGTGATTCTTTTTAAGATTTCAAAATATTGGTTAACCTTTTGTTTTTTTATATGCGAGCAAAAACAATACACAGCGGTCCAGATCGCAAAATGAAGGGGAAAATTGATTTTCCGAAAAATGGTAAAGATTTGGAACTTTGGTGTCTTCTGAAGAGTTGTTGCAAATGGAAAGAGGCAACTATTGGTTTGGTTGAAAATAAGGGTGGTTCACTATTAGGGTGATTTTAAAAATCAAACTTTACAGGAATATTTTTGGGAATTTTTTTCGTCTTCTAAAAAGTTGTAAAGCTTGCCAATCCAAGCAACTTTGTCGAAGGCACCGAAATTTTATCTCGTAATCTACGCCATCTACGACCAAATTTATAGAAAGCATCTCTTAGAGCTCTAAAAAACAAACATGTTGATTATTTGACAGGTCAATTTGAACTTAAGGGTCAAAAGTTACAGCCATTTTAATGTAAAAAAGATGCAAATTTAAAACTTATATATCTCAAAAAGGCGCAAGCCAAATTTTAAGCACCAAGTTGCATTTGAAAGAAGAGATTTAGCACTACAAATACTGACAATTTCTCAGAGGTGTTTTTCTTTAAACTCGAGATATCTTTATTTAAAAAAGTCTTATTTTCAAGGGAAAACCATATGGGACCACCCTAACGAAATTCAAAAAATTTCCAATTATATGTTTTCCGTGTAATTTTGCCCGCTGAATCTGAATCTGCCCTCAGAATTGAGCCAAAGTGTCGAAAAATTGATTTTTGGTTTTATTTTGGGTTTCCATGTAAAATTATCATTTAAACCCGAAATATGACCAAAAATCATTTTTTCTAAAAGTGCTTCGAATATCACTTTTCTCTAAAACTTAACCCTGAATTGCCACGTTCTAAAGACTGATTTTTGAAGGTTTGCACAGATAAAAAAAAAAAAAAAACGAAACTATTGGCACTACGCCCCCCGGGGCATGGCCTTCCTCTAACGTGGGATTTCTGCTCCAGCGCCTCTGACGAGACAGGAGAAACCGGGACCGACGTTTTACTTCACCATCCGATAGAAGCTCAGTGGATAAGGCGGGAATCGAACCCGCGTCTCATAGCATCATCGGGATCGGCAGCCGAAGCCGCTACCCCTGCGCCACGAGACCCACAGATGCTTTCTATAAATTTGCTCGTAGAAGGCGTAGATTACGAGATAAAATTTTGGTGTCTTCGACAAAGTTGCTTGGATTGGCAAGCCCTACAACTTTTTAGAAGACAAAAAAATCCCAAAAATATTCCTGTAAAGTTAGATTTTTAAAAGCACCCTAATAGTGAACCACCCTTATTTTCAACCACAATTTTTCGGAAAATCCATTTTCCTCATAATTTTGCGATCTGGACCACTGTGCAATGTTTCTATGATCAATCTATTTAAGATCAATTATTTTTTATAACCCGATTTAAAACATTTAGATAAGTGTTATATATAAATGGAATTGCAAATATTTATCAAAGTTGATGTCGTCCACTTGACAAAAAATCAAGCGCAATAAAAATATTTATGTCGGAAAACATAATTTAATAATGAAAACAGAGGTGAAATCAACTTAAATAATTTAATGTGCATTTTTCTGTGTTTGTAAATAATTGATAGCACTTTAGGGCTCGTTCAAAGATATTTTGAATAAATGTTAACTTAGAAATTTTGAAAAATATTGATTTTAAAACAACTTCAACAATAACTGTAAGGCTCGAGCATAAATTGGTAATTTAAACTTTTTGTATTGAGCATGAATTTTCTGGATTTTATTTAAAGTATATACACATTATAAATAAAATGTAAAGTATCAAAAAATGCCTGACTTCTTGCTCTAGAGAAGAATTAAAATTATTGCTCAACAAAATTATAGCCAAGTCATTCCTATGCCAAGATCAAATGTGTATTATTTTAAAAAGAAAATTAACGTTGATCATCAACTTTTTTTGATACTAATCATTAAGGTCACACTTAGAAACAAACTTCATCCCTGCCTCATTTTTGGATACTATGATGCTCCCATAGTTACACAGACCAATACTGGCCCAATCCCAAATCCCATTCATTGGCACGCAGCAGCAGCAGCAGCGTTCAAAATAGCATGCAAGTACGTACACTGGAAACGACTCTCGGAGAAAACTGCCCGCTAGCCAACCACCAGCTGGCTCGATCTGTCGATGCTGAATGAATGAAGATAGTAATCATCATCGTTGACGTCGTCGTCATACGCGCAAAAACGGTCTTGTGTGAGAATGTGTGAGTGAGTGAGTGTGTGTAACACACAGCCATTAGTCATTTTTCCCACCCACGCGAGACTAGCCTTAGGAGGGGTCGCAGAAAAGGAAGCAGAAAGGGGAACATGCGTGGGTGGACTGAACGGACAACTCATCGATTGAGGAACTCAATTCCAGCTGGACACCCATTCAATTGCGCTGAAAAATTGGAAACGAACGTCATTGTGTGTCTGTGTGCTAAATTGATGGAGATGAATGTGAGAATGTAAAAAAGTGGTCCCTGGATGTAAGGAGGAATGAAGGGCTGGGGATCAGCACGTGGATCAATCTCAAGTGATGACTTTCTTAAGTAGGTCAGAAAGTTAACTAAACCGTATCAGAAAAACTAAATCAAATGTTTCATTTTATTGTTTTAAAACGCCCTTTCGTGACCATCCCCAAGCCGGCGTTTTGAACGTGAATACCGCCAAAGGACTCACGAATTAGCAATTATGTTAAACGTAATTCGACGATCGCTCTTCTTTAAGCCAAAATCCAACAAAAAAAAAATACAAAACTCAGTCAACAAACGTTTCCTCCCCCATCCCACCTCAGGCCAATTTCAACCTTCACCCTGACAGTCACGTCACGACAATCATCATTACACTTCCCCAAACTGTAATGCTCCAGAAGCGTATGGAAGGGGAGGGGTAGGAGGGCCGTCACACACGCACGCGTCGACGTCTGAAGCTGCCGCGTCGCCGCTGCCGCCGGGCAGTTGACGTCCATCAACCTTTTGCAGGCGACCACCGGCCAACTGACTGACTGGGTTGTCCCCAAACCAAAAAAAAGGAGACACGGAACCAGGGATGCCAGATACACAGATTTGTCTGTGTTTCACAGACATTTGAGCTCGTGTCAGACATTTTTTGAGATACACAGACTTTTTAAAAACTTCATTTAATTGTTATTTTGTTAAAATATCAATCGAAACTTATTTCGTTAGTCTTCAAATGCTTAAAAACACAATTTTTTATAGATTTCTATGACTGTAAATTGATTTATTTGAATTTTAGACAAAGACACAGACATACACAGACTTTTTCACAGACATTTTAAAAAATCATCTGGCATCCCTGCACGGAACACATGTTCTGGGTAAATATGTTTATCACATCAACTGTCCTCCCTTGCCGTTACTTGGTTAGGAATATGATGACAGATTGATGGCGCTAGGTCAAATAAGCTGGTGGTTTGGCAGGGTTAAACATTATTAGATCGATTTTTGGTTATCAAAGGCTAGTAACTACAAATGCCTTTTCGTCGAAATGTTAAAACTGCATTGATTTTTTAAATTTTAGCGCAAAAATATTAGATTTTTTTTTATTCTTTTTGGATGTGGAACAAATTCATGAGCTCAAGTATTGATGAAATAATAAAGAACATTTCTACGTTTAATTTTTTGTTTCAGTTTTCTTTACATTTTTTTATTTGTTTGAAACTTTTTGCATCGTCAGTTTTTACATACAAGGCTTTATAAAAATTTGCAGGCTCGGCATAAAAAAATGCATGTATGAATGTTTGAAAATCTGGAAATGCATTTTTATCGATTCAGTGCCTTCGACAAAATTGTAAGTTATAATAAGTATTTTTTCAGAAAAAAAGATACATGACAAAAGAATGCCAGTTTTTTTGTTAATATGGCGTTACATCATTTAAAGTTTCATTTAAAATGAAGTATTATTGCAAAATTTGTTGATCTTTGATTTTTATATTTAATTTAATTAAAGACTGAGGGCGAAACTGGAATTAAAATCAAAATCATACTAATTTGAAGGCAACAAGCGACTTCAAAATATCATCTTTAGCTCTAGGGTGGCACAAAAAAAATTTAAAACAAAATTTCGAAAACTTTTTGAAATCGAAATCGGAGCAAACGGCATTTTAAGGTGTCACCCTTTTATACAGGTTTTTAGCTTTTATTTGTGAACAATGAGTTTTTCTCAGTGTTTTCTTTTACACTCTTTTAATTTATCATGCGATATTTAGAAAAAGTATAGGTTCAATTTTGATTTTTTATTTTGTAAAATTTTCAAATATCTTGTAATTTGTTTGATTTTAAAATTAAGCCCAACACTTGAAATTGTCCAGAAAAAAGTGTTTTAAGCCCAGCACTTAAAAATGTCCAGAATGCTCGTTCAATAGTTATTCTTGTTTCTAAAATTTTGAAATTATTTTTATTAAAACATGAAGAAAGTTTTCCCAAAAGTTAAACAATCAAACATGAAATATCGAACCGAACCGAACCAATCGAACTACACCCAAAGGAAAAAATTATCTCAAAATCTGCAACATTGGATTTGCTGCAGAAAATGTCACATTTTATAACATTTTTTGCAGCAAGCCCGTAGATCAGTTTTGCCCGCTTGTAAAAATTTCAGCGATCTGCAGTTCTCACCAACACATATAATGCTGGCCCGTCCCCGAGCAACACTCCAAAGAGAAGCATATGTTGGTGCTCTTTCACTCTCTTTTCATCAAGCGTCCATGGCGCGGTGGTAGCGTGTCGGATCAATAACCAAGAAGTTGGTGGTTCAATTCACGTTCTGCTAAGTGTTTTTTTTTTTTTTTGGTGAAATACAACCAAAAAGCCGTCGGTAATGTCGATAATTGTCGGTAACGGGCAAAAATGTCATACTCCTATATCGCAAAAATGCATTAGGACAGATTTCATGCAGATTCTGATATACTGCCAGTTGGGTGTAGTTTCCGAGATTTTGCAAGATGAAAACCGTTCACTTATTTGTTGGTACTGAGAAAAACTCATTTTTCAAAACATTTGCTTCAGGAGGCTGTATTTTTACAAGCAGAGTCCGACCAACGTAGTAAAAAAAGGAAAATTCTTAGGATGTTGCTTTTTGGAAAAAGATATTTCCGATATGAAAATTGCAAAAAAAAACAAACATTACATTTTTTTTTGAAAAACACTTCATTAAAATGCAAAAAAAAACATTTTTTGATTTTTAAGATGTTAATATTATAAATTCAAGCCTTGTTATGTTTTAAACGTTCAACAGACCTTCTATAAGTAAGGCTTGAACACAATAAAAATTAAATAAATTGTGAACATATTCGAGCTGTCATATCTGCAATATTAAGAAAAACTCATTGTCTAGTTGCTGTGTAATTAGCATGGTACTTCCACCTCCACGTACTTCTTAAATTATGATTCTTGTTGCACGCACACACTCTGACTTATAATTTCTCTATAGAATTTTATGAAAAGTTCACTTTTCAAAATTTTGAAATCTTATAATAGTAATTTATGCAACAAATGCAACAATTTTTTTTTGCGCCGGCCGTTCATTAAGCTATTTATCTAAACAGTGTCGAAAAGTATTCTTTTAATGCCGAATAAAAAAAAATCAAAACAAATTCATAAACAAAAATGTTAATTTCAATTTTCGAGCAATATTTTTCAGGACAAAAACATAAAATTTGCTGTGGCCTTCCAAATCATCCAATTAGACTCGCTAATTTGCACATAGATAGATTTGAAGTTAAACTTTTATTTCAAAAAATATGTATGGTAAAAGCTAATTAAAAGACACCTTGATTTTCTCAGGGATTTCTCCCCTTCCCAGTTGTTGACGAATGTCATTCATCACACCACCACACACAGGCCACCAATATGATGGGCTGTGTGTGGTTTCACTTTTGGACGCAAATTACGCTCTCACCATCATGACCCCCTCCCGTACTCTTCCCTTAACTATTTCTCTCTTGTTTAACCACATTTGAAGTGGCAGGTGAGCGACGAGTGAGGTCTAACACAAATTGAAGCTAATGTACAATGATTACAGCAATTATCCCCCCCTCAAACTTCCACACTCACGCACACACGCAATCGTCCCCTGCACTGGTGGAATAAAATATTTGGGTAAAATCTCGAGCAAGATTGTGATTTTTTAATTTATTCACTAAGTGTTTTGAAAGTTATGTTATTATATTCTTAGCCAAAGTAATAATGTCATAATTTCCTCTCCGAAATTCAAGTTTGAACAAAGTTTTTTCACAGTGCATAATCGTTCTGTCTCTAGTTTAGTTCAAGTGGCTCCTTGAAGCGCGAGGATGATGGACAGTCGAAGGATGATAGAAGACGAAGTGCGAAGGGGGGAGGTACCGATTAGCCCTACCGCGGCACACTGCAATCACACAAACACTTGCAAAGGCAGGGAAGGACCACAGTTGTCAGGACACTCAACCGGTCTGATGTATTTTTGAGCAGATGTTTTTTTCATAAATAATAAACCAGGTCAAAGTACGATTTCCCGTTCCGAAGGGTCGCTCTGTGTAGATAGTTGGAGGATTGGAAAAATGGGATCACACGCAGTTGTATTGGGCAGTTTGATTATAGTATGGAAGATGCGTGATTTTTTTTTCTTGACAGTGTGAAAAAGGGGTGGCAATTGAAGTAATAAATTGAGCCTAAAAAAAACCTTTGAAAATAAACATTTTCAATTATGAAAAAAAAAATAACAAATATATGCTTTACAAAATAATTCCATGAACATCTGTTCAAAACTATCGAAATCATATTTTTCTTTACAAATCAATAATTATTCATGTAATTAATAAATTAAGTCCGTTCAAAACAGATTAAAAATATGAATCATAAAAGTTATTCCCTAAAATTTGCATTTTATTCGAGATTTTTGATTTGTTTTACATTGTATGATGAAATTTTGTAAAAAATCCTTCTTGAAAAATCATTTTCACCACTAATGTTTCTAATAAATTTTTAAGGCTGCTGTCCATACAAAAATGATGTATAAACATTAGGTCGTCCCAAAAAAATGAAAAGTTGTCAAATCTTCGGTGCTCACCCCTAGAATGATAGAATAGGATGTCAGGAACAATGTTTTCTTACAACGAAAAATTCCCAAAAATGGTTTACAACTCGCGCGCGGAGCTTCAATGAAAAATGTGAATTTTTCGAGTATTTTTCAGAAATGCGCGTAACAATCATACTAAAGTCATTCAAATTTGGTCGCCTTGGGCTTCAAGTTATAGTTAAATGTCCCCTGAACAAATTCCTGTACAGAAATAGTCCATAAAAGCTTGTGTTTGGGCATAGCAAGGCGTTTTAGAGAAAAAAAAACTGTATTTATGAGCGAGCCAAAAAATTTTGCAGCCAAAACTAATGCATTTTGCTTATAGCAAATTTTACGGAGATCATTTTGATTTTTTTAACATCTAATTTTTGTCTACGCAAAGCCGAGATATTTGCATTTTAGTGAACAAAAAGTGACGAATTTTCAAAATTCTTGGTATATAAGCGTTTTTAGCATAAAACATTGGCTACTATGATTACAAACGAGAAGGCATATATGTTGGATATATTTATTTTGTTCTCTCAAAAACGATATTTGTTAATAACATTTCAAGAAAAAACATAAGATTTTCTCACAATGTGACGTGAACGACAAATAATCATAAATCAAAATTTATATTATTAAAGCTGTAAACGTGATTTTTTTTTTATGTATGTACATTCGAATGAAACAAATTGATTTATAAAAAACTTATTTTTTCAAAAAAAGTTACCCATTAGAGCTTTATTTGTTCATATCGAGAAGAGCACTGAGCAGTACTTATAAATATGTCGTTTACGTCACATTGTGAAAAAATCTCATGTTTTTTTCATTAAATGTTATATCCAATTATCATTTTTGAGCGAGCAAAATAAAAATATCCAAAAAATATGCCTTTCCGTTTGTAAACATAGTAGCCAATGTTTTATGCTAAAAACGATTATATACCAAGAATTTTGAAAATTCGTCACTTTTCGTTCACTAAAATGCAAATATCTCGGCTTTGCGTGAACATAAATTGAATGTTAAAAAAGTAAAATGATCTCCGTAAAATTTCCTACAAGCTGAATGCATTAGTTTTGGCTGCAAATTTTTTTGGCTCGTTTTGGGGAGTGATTTTTGAAATTTCTTGGCTAAAAAATACAAATTATATGCCTTTTTTGTTATAAAACCTGTGCCCGGAAATTAAACTTTGTTAGGCTAGTGACACATTTCAAAATAAAGTAGTAAGAGTTGCAATGCACTGTTTCTTTTACAAAAATGTTTCCAAACATGCCCAGAAGCATGTTAGAAATGTTTGTTAACATTTATTAGATTAAACAGGTTTTATTTTTAATATTAATGAGATAATTGTTTCGTTCTTACGATGAATAGTTTTATCTACAGGATTTTCCCATCGTTTCAACCCCAAAACATGTCCAATTATTCGACCTTGAACAGTAAACCCCCATGATTTATGAACTAACTACCTTCCTGGTTTCCAATTTCCCAGAATTACGTTCAATTAGCTCATTTGGGCCATTCTTCTCGACTCCCCAATTATCGCGCGCCCCCTCCTCTTCCCCAACAGCACACCCAATCACCTCCAATCACCCATGTTTGGACATGATGAGTAGTACGAGTGTGTGTGCGCTACTCAAACACCTGCCCCTAGAAGAGGAGGCGAAAAAAAAGCAAGCAGAAAATAAACGAAGAAAGCACAAAAGACCTGCCCTAATGAAGTTGATAGAGTCAATTGATTACCTCATTAAGGAGCCACACCAACAACTCATCATCCATAGCCCGAGTGCGGTGGGTTGTTCGTACAAGTGGGTTGAAGAGGGAGGAGGGGAGTGGGTCTCCCCCCATCAATCAGACCCAAAGGCAAGCGAAACTCCCCAGCACATGTGGAGGACGTTTCAGAGACCAGTCCAGAGGGTGAGTAAGTGTGAAGCTCTCCGAGACTCCGCTGCAACGGCTCAGTGAGAGAGAGGAGGAAAAAAAAGTGCTAAATAATATGGGAAAGATAAATATTTACACGCTATCTAGCACGTACTTGAGGTGTTCACGAGACGAGGAAGAAGAAAGGTAGTCGGAGGAGTCTGCTCGACCGATGTTAACGCGCCCATGGCACCTTAAGTGGTGGACCACCTCCAGCTCGTGCGTGGCGAAGGGGCGTAGGTTCTTGAGCACACCACTTTGTGCCCCAGTTCAAGCAACCAACCTAGTGGGGGCGAGGAGCTCTATTAGTTCTAGCGGAAGTGGAGGAGAAATTCACTTCCAGTGAGTTGCACTTTTTCCTCTACACTGTTCACCCACAAGACCTGTTTTAGACCTATTAACGTTGGTGAAGATCTTGCTGAAGAGGTGGTTCGAAGTACGTCGTGGTAACCCCACCTGAGCAGTGATTTTGTGTTCATTCAGGAGGTACTTTTTTCTACCTTTCGAGTAGCTTAAATGTTTACCCAAAGATCTTCAAGTGACCACCACCACGGTGATTTCAGCGGAAGGCCAAACCTGCTGCTGCTGTTGTTGTTCAACGACTAGGTGATGATTTTTCAGCTGCTCACTGTTGTTGTTGTTGCTGTTGCTGGGAGGGCAATTATCGAAAATGAAATAATTGCACCGATTTTCACTTGCCCTCTCCCTAGCCTGAGGGGCACTGCTGTGATTAGCTGAGACTTGGCTTGGCCCTCGAAAGTGACATAATGAGAGAGTAATTGTCGGTAATTGGCCAATCGGGGGCAGAGACAGCTGCAGCAGTTTTGCGTGTGACCTAGATAATAACCTTTTTTGTTGAAGTCGGAGAAATTTTACGATTGTTTACGAAACAATATTGTTGTTAACCTATTTTTGTTACTTTTTATGGCTAATAATCCCTAAATTTCGTTACAAGTTCAACAGCATAGTATTTGAATTTTTCAAGTCGTGTTGGTTTTTTTAGTAATTCTCTGAAGTTAAGGTAAATGACTAATAATTGTTTTTATTTTTTTTATTTTGCTGTAACTTTGCAAATACATTTCCTATGCAAGAAGTTACATTGTAGAAACAAATTCTTTTTTTTCACTTTTTAACAATAAAATTCGAATTCTAATTAAATAACATTAAAAAAAATATATGTTTTTTTATGACAAAAAATAATAACTATACTATGGCACATAGTGATGAAATTTTGGGTGTCTCGCTTATAATAATTTGAAGAAATAATGATAATTTGGAAAAATAAATCTTTCTAAAAATACTTGTTAATATAGTAAGTTGCAAAAAGAAGTTTTTTTCAGCTCCAGTCGCGCATAAATATTAAATTAGACGAGTGCTTAGAAAAAAAATTTGAAACGAGTTTAACACGTTTTTTTTTCATTCCGGAAACAATTCCAAAAAAAGAATTGAAAAGTATAACATTTCGATACAAGTTGTGATATAAAATTGAATTTCGCTCAGGATTTCCTAACCAAGTGAACAAAGCAAATCTACTTTTTTGAAAAAGCATTTTTTTACATATTTCTCTTTATAGTTTACATGTAATGAATTCTGAAGATTTGTTTAAAAAAATCTGTATTTGTAGATTTTTTATTAGGTTATGCTTGTAAAATATATTTCAACAATGATTTTTAGCAATTTTTATTTTTCCTGCCAAAACTACTCAATTCACTAAATTTCTAAGTGTTTTTTTTTTAATTTGTTCATTCAAGAGCTTTTGAGAAAATTTTAGTAGATTGTTGATAGAACTAAAAAAAATCATAATATTCGAATCGTAAATTGATGATGATTCGATTTTCGTATTTGATATAAAACGATATATTTTTCAGCAATCAATTTCTTGAATTTAAAAGAAACTTTTGGCAAAAAGAACTGCTCCAAAACATCGGCAATGGAAAAACCCGAAAAATCAGGGGGGCAAAATATTTACTTTTTTCTAAAAACTTCAAAGTTTCAATGGAAATTGAAGTTCAATTAGCTGAATTCAATTTTAAATTGTCGATGTTAATCATCGCAAAATGTTATTTTTTTTCGTTGAAATTTTAGTTTCGTCAAATCTTACATTTTTTTAAACTAATGATAGCAAAACAACTGAACTAGTGTACACTTTTTCCATGCAAATGTTGAAACTATGGCTTGTTATTTCAATATTTTTTTATTATTTTATCTGCTGCGTATCTGAGATTTTTTCACCAATTTCAAAAATTTCTGAAATGGGAAGAAAATGAAACAAAGTTATTTTTATAAAAATCATTTAGAAATAAGCTGAACAGTAAAACAAATTCAAACATTCTTCAAAATGCAAATATCAATATTTTCCACTGGATCAACTAAAAATTGTAACCATTTTATCTCATTGTAAGTTTGAATTTTGCTTTTTTAATCACAAATCTTTATCTGAAAGACAACATTTTGTAGAAAATGTTGGAACCTTGATAGAAATTTAATACAACTGTTTGAGCAATTTTTCATATCAATCTTTTTTTTTTCTTGCGCTATTTATTTTGTTTGATCAAATAATTAAACCCATGACTCACTAATCGCTGAACCTAGTTTGACCAACTAACGACCAAGCTGTGACTAACACACTTCTTTCAGTCCTTCCTCCCATGCAAACAAAGCAAGATAACGATTACGAAGATGCCGGTCCTATAAAACCAACGTCGCCGACGATGATTCGTCACTTTCGAACCAAGCAAAAACTTTTAAACGTTCCGGTCCGGCCCCCCGGTTCCACCTCCGGAACCACACACATGCCGCGTCAATCGATTTGCCACTAGTCATCCCGCCGTCGCCTTCCCAATAGTGCGCGATTATGTTTAGTCATGTTGTAGGATGAAACGATTATCGAGAGATGATCTCCCTCTCTCTTTTTGTTGAGTTGAGTTCTGGCCGTAGCACGCGTGCTTGTCCGGATGTACCGTTTTACTCCCGGAGTTCACACCGGAAATGGCCCTTTTGGTGCAATTGGGCTTGGCAATTGCTCTAATCTGTTGATTAGAGACTAGGTACGAAATTCCGAGTGTTTAAATTTCTTTCCGGTTAAATTTTCTTCCCGAAAAATCTGTTGAATCTTCTTACCCCTGTTGAAAAATACAACCAACCCTGAAGGCAACGCAAGATAGGGCAAGCGACGTTACAATTTCATTTCGACGTCGTCGTGCTATCTTGTCGCACCCGCCATTTTGACGTTCCGAGAAAAACGCGTTTTAATGTTTGACCTTGAATATTCAAAAACGAGAGCACGCAATGTAAACAATAATAATCACGTTTTGTTTGGCTCACCATTCTGTGCATTGTCCCAAAGTTTGGTTGAAGTTGATTGCTGGAGTCCCGAGTTATAATTACAAATGTTTACGTTAGTCTAGCTTGTACGTGCGACAAACGCATCCTGACTTTCCTGGCCTGAAATCCCTTTGGCCTTTTGTCGCACTTACATCAATTTTCATGGAGTGACAAGATAGCACGACAAGATTGAAACTACTTTCATATGTAAAGTGACAAAAATGCACGGAGTTTTTTCGGTTTTTGTTGAATATCTCAGGATTGAAATCGAATTTTGGGGATCTGTGAAGGTCAAAAGATGAGGCATTGTGAGCTGCACAAAATGGCGTTCTTAACTCAATTTGGCCCAAAATGCACGTACGACAAGTTAGCACGATGGCGACGAATTTCCTAACGATCTACAAAACGATGAGAATTATCGTTATTATTATTTGGGATGATTTATCACTTTTCTGCGTACGTGTGTGTGTGTGTGTGTGTGTATGTGTGTGTGTGTGTGTGTGTGCGAGTTTGAGGAAGGTCTAACGAGCGGTGAGTCGGCTGTTTTTTCACAGACTTCTCCCGAGGGGCGTTCAAGACCCGTAGTCTGATATCCAGCCTGGAGGTGCTTTGGCGGGGTGAAATTGGGAACCGCCGAACTGAAGTGCGTAAAATTTCATTCAGCCAGATTTCTCTACAATACGCGGCGAATAATGATATCATCTTGGCTGAGAGGCATGAAACGTATGGGTGTGTGAGTATTTATGAGTATTTGTTTGCTGAAGATATCCAAGTCATGATTATCACTGGTATCGACTAGCCGAGGGGGATGTTCTTGGTAATTGACATGAAAATGGTTGAACAAATCAATAAAAAGAACTCAATCTGCTATTCAGCAATTTGATTGCTCAGATCTTCTTACATCTTTCAATCAAGTTAGTAACAACATTGTGATTGGCTGATTTACATTTCATAAGGCTGGTACAAATATTTTTAAAAGTTTTTGTCAACCAACCCCCTTCAAAATTGGCCCGAAAAATCAGGGGGCAAAAAAAAAATTTTACAATAAACTTCAAAATTTCAATGAAAATTCAAGTGCAACCAGCTGAAATCAAATTAAAATACATTCTCCTGCGTTTAAAATCATTTTTGCAATTCCGTCGTGAAACTACTTACTTTTCCTGTCATTCTTGAACGACGAAACAGCCTACTTTTCTGTACCAAAAATAAAAGAATCGAATAGTAACCCTTTTCAAAACAAATGCTGAAAAGTTCTACTTTTCAGCACTGAAATGGATGCTGAAAAGTTGAACTTTTCAGCACTTGTTAGGAAAAGTTATACTTTTCAACATTTTTTTGATTTGAACTATTCATTGACTCAATGCACGGACATTTGTCCTATAATTCTGTCCAAAGGGTGTTTTTCAGAATTGCAAAAAACGTTGTATGGAACTCGTTGCAAAACTTGATTTTTCATCACTCGGCGTATTTATCTAACTCGGTAAACCTCGTTAGATAAATGTACGACTCGTGCTGAAAAAATCCTCTTTTTGCAACTTGTTGCATAAACTACTATTTTAGCATGTTTGGGTTTATTAAAAAATCTTAAGATTTTTAGAAAATTTTCGATGCAATTTTTTTTTTCGATACAATTTTTGTTTTTGTCAGATCTTAGATTTTTTGAAAACTAATTATTGCAAAACAACTGAACTAGTGTAAAATGCATTTTAAAACACTTTTTTCATTTAAATGTGAAGACTGTGGCTTGTTATTTAAATTTTTATATTTTTTTTTATTTTTTTGCCCCCCCCCCCCCTTGACCTCAGCCAGGGCCGAGGGACAAAAACTTTTTTAAATATTTGCATCGGCCTAAAGTGCCTTGAAAAAAGTTAATAAATCGAAAGCTAAAAATATTTCCCTTAAATTCTATGCAGACTGGCAATTATTAAACTCTACGGAATATCGGTTAAGTTTTTACACATGTCTACTTAGCGTTGTTCATAAAGTTGATTCCATTGTAGTTTTCATTTAATTTTAAGACACTTTCTAAAAAGTGACCAAAAAGTTGCTTAATTGCTCGTTATATTTCGATTAAAAGTTTCCAAGACATCATCGATTAATTTTTATTTTTATTTTTTGCATATTTCAGCAACCTTGTTGAATCATTAATCTAATCTAATCTAATCTAATCGAACACAAGCGCAGCCAGTCCGAAGAAAGCATCCTGGAATAGAAGGGCCTATTGTTGCATTAGTGAACGGAAGATCATCAGGGAGGAAGGATGCGTGGACATACCGTACCAAACGCTCCGAATCAGTTGTGGTGTGGTGTGTAAGTGTAAATTTGGCAGATAATAATATTTAGGGAAGGGGGGGGGAAGGGGAGGAAATGAGGATAGGAGAAAGGGAGGTGGGAAAGGGATAATATGGATATATCATTTGATCAATAGAATATTATTTAAAATAAGGGAAAAAACGTCAATCAAATAATGATAGATAAAATGGATAGATCTCACCAAATCAAGATTTAACAGCTCCGGCAGGGTGCCACTTGAATCGTAATTCTTCTAAGACTTCTGGACTTGAAGAGGACTACAGTAAAGTAGCGGGCAGCAACAAACAAGGTTTCAAGGTTTCAGTTCTTCCAGCAGCAATCCTGGTACTGCTCGACCGGCAGCAAAGGCATCGGACGCCGCAAGTTGGTACTGATCACCACACGATGCATTTAGTCTGCTACTGCTGGCCGGATTGGCAGATTGGAATAGGAACATGATGACCACTCCATAAAGTGTTCCAGCTGTTGCTGATCTTGCCTTCTTGTTCGTGTAATTGTCACCCCCATGAAGAGCATCACGCCGACGAGAAGTTGAAATCTGGGTTTTGATATTCCACTAACACTACATCAACCGCTTCCACCATTAAATTTGTACAGAAACTCCGGTTAAAAAAATTGAATTCGAACGTTTAAAAAAAATCAAATTCCAAAATATGACAGCGAAAAAAAAATACGTCTGTTCACGCTTCCAGATTACTTCGATCTCCGCAACCTTGTTGAATCATTAATGTCGAAAAAAGAAATCCGTAGAAATTTTATTCAGCTCTTCAAATATATTACACAGTAACAAATTATGTAAATTTAGAAGGTATTATTTTGAAAGGTTGAATATTACCTTTTTTATGGCGTAATTTTACCTCAATTTAGACTGAAAAAGTGGCATTACAACAGAAAAGTGGTAACGTTACACATTTTCAGAGGTAAAATTGCACATTTTTTCAAACATTGAAGATTATCGTCCCAGATGTCAATATTCTACACATGTCTATTACTTTCATTCCAAATTCATAATGATTTGTGGAATTTTATCGGGTAATTTTTTGATACTTTTAAATATCAAATTTTTTCAGAATATTAAATTTTGGCGAAAAACTAAACGTCCGTCATATGTATATCATACAGCTCAAGAGTTGGCACTTTGTGTCCACTAAAACATATCGGAAAATGCAAAAAGTCAAGAAGAGTTTTTGCGACAAAATGTCTGTTGAAAACGCGTAAAATTGCGTAAATGACATAGCACAATTTTATGATTTAGTATGAAAACACCAATAATGCAAAATAACTAATTTGACCTAAAGAATTGGCGAACAAAGTTTCATCCAAATTTAAAAAAAAAAAAACGATAATTAAAAACATAAAACATGCGAAATCCTGGAGAACTTATGGAACAGTCAAATCAAATGGAAATGAAGTTAATAGTAGAAGCTTTTTCCTACTACACAGTAAAGTGTAAATTTGGAAGGTGTAATTGTGGAAGGTTGAATATTACCTCTTTTATGATGGTATTTTACCTCAATTTAGACTGAAAAAGTGACATTACACCAGAAAAGTGGTAAAATTACACATTTCCAGAGGTAAAATTACACCTTTTTTCTGACATAAAAGATGAACCCCTTACCAGATGTAATATTACCATGATTTTTTTTCTGTGTACTTTTTTCTGAAAAGGCCAAAAATTAAAAATAAATCTTATCCAAATAATTAAAAATAACACAAATGTTTACAAAAATCATAAATTGACAAAAAAAATAAATTATGGTATAAGCAGTGGTTCAACACATTCACACAGTGGAAAATTATATAAATTTACAGATGAAAAATTTTAAGATGTTAGTAAAGTTACATCTTTTATGATGTAATATTACCTAAATTTAGACTGAAATAGTGACAAAACTCTGGAAAAGTGGTTAATTTACACATTTTTAGAGGTAAAATTTCTTATTTTTAAAGGTAAATTTAATCATTAAAAGTTTGCTAACCCTCTAGCACCCAAATATTTGTTCGATATTTTTTATTTTTCCCTTGTTTAAGAGGTCATTTTGAGCAACTTTTGTTTTACAAAAATGTTGACTTCGCTTGTGTATTTTTTAACTATTTAAATTTGCATTTATCTTGTTAAGTTTATGTTTAATTTGGTTATATTTGACCTATTCTACCACCTCCTTTCATTACATTTTGCCTTTCTAATTTAATTTTTTCATGTCACAGTCACTTTTTAATTTTTTTGCTTGGGGACAATCCATTAACCACGTGGACACTTTAGGGGGTATGGCGATTGACCACGATCCATAAAAAGATTTTTTTGTATGGACAATTGTCCACGAAGGGGGTAACAGATTCCCAAAAAAGTGTCCACGTGGTTTATGGATGGTCCCTTGTTCACATTTTCTGTTATAAAATGGCATCATTATTATGTAAACTGTAAAAAAAAACATGCTCAGGGGCATATTCTGGGACACTACAAAGATTACTGCATACATATAGGAAATTTCAGTAAAAACACAGACAAAATTGACCCCTAAAATAATAACAATTTTAAGAATATTGGCAAAGTCACATAAAATAAGTCAAACTTCCAACCCTAACATTTTCTCAAATTTTAAGAGTTCTTTCCAATGCTTTTTTAAAATCATAAGTTGGTTGAACAATTGCTTTTTGGCGATTTTTTTTTTTAAATCGAAGCGTCTCGACGGGGTTGGATTGTAGAGAGTTACCTAAATCTTCTTTAACTCATGTAAAGAAAATGTCTTTCTTTCTTCTCTCTTTTCTGGATTAATCCATTCACGACAACAACAACAAACAGACTCGCACACACTCACTCATACGCACACATGCGTGCCCCAGCACAATACAGTCAATCATTCATTAGCAAAATAAGATTAATTGTTAATCACACTGAAAGGACGGACGCAAGTTGAGCCGGAGCCGGGTTGGTTGGGGCGGCTATTCTCAATTAGGGTCCATTATACGGAATGATTAGAGTCTTCCCCGGAATCACCTCCCCTTCCTTGCCTAGCTCCTCCACCCACCTCATCAATGAGCTGCGTTTCCATTGATTGGTTTTTCTTTTGTTGTTAGTGAGTCGGGGTTCTGTTGGCAGTCAGTCAGTCTGCGCGCCCTTCTTTTAGATTTGCTTGCGAGCCCGAGACGTTGGAGTTCGGTGACGAAGATCTTGCGCCAAGACTAAGGCTGTGACCAAGACGGAGAGGGCGAGACGGGAATGATTAAAGTGCAACCATTACCGGTTTGGGGAAGGGGGGAAGCAGGAATGTGGGAGTGGATAGCTTCAATTATACTCGGCTCTAATGAGCCTTGGTGGGGCGTTCTGGGTATGTATATGCGTAGGGAGGGTCACGTGATGAGTTGGGAGGTGACTGGTATTCTCTTACCTTTTAATGTTATGCTGCTTTGACTCAACTGATCGGTTCGAGTTGTCCTGAAATAAAACGTAAAAAAGAGGCATTATAAAACTTATAAGAATTAAAGATTTCAAAAAAAATGTTAAGAAATATCAATCTTTAAAAAAAATGTTTATCAGAACAGAAGACTAAAGACATCCTGCATCTCAAGTTGACCTTCGATGCACCATGTGTTCCACCCAGTTACCAGTGGATCAAAACATCCCTGTCCAGACTGTTCGTTTGTAATTTCACGTCTTTCGGCTTGCCATATAATTTAATTCCCGAGCGCTAAATATATGCTGTCGGTTTGAGAGAACTTTTCTCACATGATACTTTAATGCACCGTCTTATTTTCAGAACTCAAACCCTCCTTCCCCAAGGAAGTATTGTGTTGTTGGGTAATTTTTCTTCAAAACACATAGAGGAATCCTTTCCCAACCCAGCAATTCACCCACTAGATAAACGTGGCACGATAAGGAGCGTCTCTTCCCACAGGAGAAAGGCGTTAAATCGCGTCCGTCTTCAAGTCCTGGCGAAGTTGGGGCCACGAAGAAATTCAAAGTTCAAATCGATTTAGTATTTATGTGCTTTTTTCTTTAACCTTCTTCTTTTCTGTTCTCGAGCCAAGTGGCCCAAGTTTCAAGCGGTCCACCCGGCCTCCAGCTTCACGAACCTACCTTCTTTCACTTGTTTTTTTGTGTTGCTTCCCTTGTTTTGTTATACCTAACCATCACTTAAGGTTGAAATGTAAATTATAGAGAATTTTTGTGTAATTACTGTATACGCTAACCTATTATAAGCATTATTATTACGTGCACGAAAAACCGACCACAGAACCGGAGGCCAACGAAAAATACCGAATCGCAGTCGTCGTCGGTTCTGGGGAGCTTTTCTCTGCTTCTTCTACTCATGTTTGGCCCTGGCCCCGAGGGGCGACCGCCGTGGCCAACCAGCCAGCCAGTGAGCAGAAAAATGTGTGCCAAGAAGTGGACCAGCCAGAGAAGGAACACGAACGGAAGGGGGAAAAAAACTTTATCCACAAACACCTCCGGAGGCTAGGTTTGGCTTTTTCGGCGTGACGGTTCTTAGAACCAAGAGCTGAAAAGTGAACTGAATTTTTATTGAATTTGCCCTACTACCAAAGTTCCAAACAAGGTTTGAAAAGTCAACAATACATAGTATGATTCAAAAGTTCATCTGATTTAACTAAAATAAGTTTGTTTTAGAACAAGTCAAGAAAGAAAAGAAACAGAATATTGCGGATACTCTCATATTTTTTATGAATGATGCAAAACTTTGGGAAGAAAAGGTGATCTAAGAAACATTGTGAAGCTTCACATAAATGTAGTACATATAATCTTTAAAAGTAAAACAGTTAAAAAAAACCATGTCTGAACAGAAAAACCTTTTCCTTGTTTTTCGAAATTTAAAAATATGTTATAAATTTAAATATGTTATATATATTTATAAATATATTATCTATGAACCAATAGACCCAGAACCAAAAACCCAAAAAAAATCATCTATAAGGTTTTGTTTTAACAGTTAAACCTCGCATAGTGCGCAGGCGTTACGCTTTGTATTTCTTTGATTTCTCTAATACGACATAATATTTTTGCAATCTTTTTAAAGCTATTTGTAGATTGGAACAAGACGAACGAGTTGCTTCAAAAAGATTGCAAAAATATTGTGTCGTGTTCAAGAAATCAACGAAATACAAAGCGTAACGCCTGCGCTAGAGCGTCCAATTTCCCGTCCCGGGAAAAAAATTCCCGGGAAATCCCGGGAATTCCCGGAAAAAAATATTTCCCGTTTCCCGGGAAATTTGTAAATTTCCCGGGAATTCCCGAAATGCAAGCGGAGGTATACATTTTCCTACCTTTCTGCACCAATGTATTGAAATTATACAAAAATAATAATTATTAAACTTTATTTATTTTATTCATTGCAATCTACTGTTCATATTGAACTAATTAGTTTGTCTGTAAATTTCATGTCAAGGTTTACTTCAGATAATATTTATTTTTGAAGTGAATTTGAATTGACATAATTAAATTTTTCAAAAAGGATTCTGCGAGACGAATTTGTTCAAAAGTATTCGAGAAATTACAGCTTGAAGCAGGGAAGGGAAATAAGTACCTGCACTTGAAGTAAGGTAACTACGATAAGCACCGAACTTTAAAATATTTGGGTGCGGTGCTGGTGCATATTTTTCAAACAAGGTAACTTTGACTTGTCTTTCTTTGTTACCACAGAAAAAATAACTGTTGTCAACATTGTCATTTAGAACTAGAGGGTGACGAGCGGAATTCCCGGGAAAAATTTCCCGGAAATCGACTATTTTTGGCCCTCTCGATTCCCGGGAAATTCGGTCGAGACTCCCGGGAAATTTTTAACTAATATAATATAAACTAAACAGAAAAAAAACATTTGAACAATTAAAAATTGTTTTGAACATTGAATGCTCAATGTTCGATGTTCAAGTTCGAATAAACCAATGCTTCTCTAATCTTAGTATTCAGAAAGTGTAAATTTAAACATGCCAAAAATTCCAAAAACTATAATTTAGAGAAGCAAAAAAATAAATTTGGACCCCAAAATTTACCTTAAAATATTAAGCAGTTACATCCCAGTAATGAAACCAAACGTTTTATTTTCAAATATTTTTTTGTAATTTATTTCTAAGAGGGTAAAGATTTTTCAAGTTGAGTTCAATTCTCATGTCTTCTCTTGAGCATAGCAATCCTCATAATCTAGTTTTTTTAAAGAACGTATGGATTTTCTTGATAACTGTAAATATTTCTTCAATGAATAAAAACAGTTGACCTTAAAAATTACTAAAAAAGGGTTTAATTTGTTGTTTTGTGTCGTTGTTTATATCATATTGCAAAATTCCCGATACTGGGAAATTATATATTAGCTGTATTAGTTATTTTTTTTTAAAAATCTAATAACCAGTTTGTGCAACTTTTGAAAAATCACTCAGCGCGAATTAAGATTCGTAAATATTCTAAACTATAATTTTGAGTTTTAAAAAACTTAAGAATCGATTTTGTATTTGCAGATTCAGAATAAAATCAAAAGGTTTTCTATAGAACCTCCAAATAATGAGAATTAGTATGAATTAATTAAAAGAAACAAATTTAATACTTTTCATTTTAAATTTTGAGACTATTGGCAAAATAAAAAAAAACTCCCGGGTCTCAGGAATTCCCGAAATGGCCAAATTCAACTCTCGATTCCAGGAAATTGGAAATCTCGAGAATCGTCATCCTCTATTTAGAACCTAATTTTTGGTCAGTTCGTAGCAGATTCTGTGCTTCTTGAGGAGTAATGGCATGTTAAAATGTGGCCAAAATTAGACATCAGTGACCGAATTGTGAGTGGGGAGAATAGATCTTGAGAAGATGACGGCTTCTAGTACTTTTTTGAGTAGACTTCAGAATTGGCGACATTATTTCAACTTTTACCCGGAATAGGGTCAATTGGGTTATTTTTTATTAAGGGTCAATTGGCGTGGAGACACCAAATCCTTCAAAAAGATGAGGCAGAAGAGTGTGAAAATGAACCGTGAGTAATACAGGATGTTCCGAGGGATGTTCTTGGTGCAGCTGTTTAGATCTAATGAAAAGCCACTTTGAACGAAGGACACAATCCCCTTGTGCACCTCGATTTCTGTAAGGGTGGATTTTCATGGATTTTTCGATGACCGACATCGAAAGCGGCTTTCGATGCTCGTGGTCGAATTTTGCCGCAAACTCCTTTTTTTCAAAGAAATAATGTTCAAAGATGATTCATATTGATGTAAAATGACTTTACAAGTAATAAAACTAACCACTCATTGCGGGAAAGTCACGAAAATACGATTTTCCGACTTTTCATTTTCGATGCTCGAGCATTTTAAACCGACCGACATCGAAAGCATACTCACGATCATGCTTTGCTAAAATGTCAGTGCATCGAAACACGATGCTTGTCCGCGTCGCTTTGATGCCACCGCCGCACCCCGGACACAAACCAGAATAACGCTTGGTAACTGGCGGGAACATGTTGGAAATGAAACTCAACGAAGAAAATAATCTGACTGATCTGTCAAACTGGTTTTAGCAAAATCAAAACAGCTGATTTTGTTGCTGTCAGAAAACTTCCAAGTTTGATTTTCTGAGGCCAAAAAAACGATTAAAGATCGATTGGCCAATTATAAAGCGAACAGTTTGCTCAATCTTTGCAATGGTAAGTATTCGTTGCGTCCAGGGAAAATTTCGGATGCCAATAATTTTCCAAATAAGTATTTTTATGTGTTTATTTTTATATTCTATTGCAGAACAAAAAGCAAAAGGATGCGATGGATTTCCGGGACCACAGAGTCTGTCCCTGGAAGGCAAGTTCCAACCATCCTCAACGAAACTATTTAGGAATTCAGGCGGAATATTTCAAAGCTGGTCCGAACCAGGATGATGCCTCCCAACAAAATCAACTCGTCACCACCGTTCCCGGGTTGTTTGTGAATCTCCGGCGCGCTTCCGTTCAAACGTCGCAAACAATACGAG
The DNA here is from genome assembly GCF_015732765.1 of Culex quinquefasciatus. NCBI lineage: Eukaryota > Metazoa > Arthropoda > Insecta > Diptera > Culicidae > Culex > Culex quinquefasciatus. The sequence goes on along the minus strand of NC_051862.1, from coordinate 212,305,151 downwards.
ACATTGATGCAGTGTTGAAGACGCACAAATTGATTGAATAAAACCGAAACATTCCTAACGTATATTTGTTTCACGATAGACAGAACTGGAAACGAAAACAAAACTTAAGCTTGATAAATAGACAAAAAAAACATAATTACTCTCAGTTCTGCAAGAGAGCAAAAAAAATATGATAGGGTAATCAAGTATGAAGCGAACCAGCCGAGATATTAGAGAGCGTTCTTTAGTACGCAACGCAGTTGGCCAGAGAGAGAGAGAGGGGGGGGGGGTCGGTTTCTTTGATTATGTTAACCCCCCCCCCCCAGGTAGTCACTTTTTCTTTGAAACTTTTTAGTTTGTCCCCTTGAAAAGCCAAAATATTACAAACTTCTGATAATTGAGGCTTCGGATATTCGATCCCTTTTCAAAGTTACTGTAGATTATACTACTCATCAGTTTACACCACTTTTTTGTAATTGTAAAAAATGTCTAAAATAATGAACACGCGAATGGCTGGCGTAAAATTTAAGAATCTATGATAAATGCAATTGAACTTAGGCCAGCACGATAAAAAAGATGATAATAATAATCGTATGACTTTAATTTAAGTTATGACATTCTAAACAAAACGTTAAATTCTAGAGTATTAAAAATCTTAATATTTAAAATTTTAAAAATACTTCAAATTCAAGATTCTAAAAATTCTGAAATATGTATACTCAAAAATTATGAAATTCAAAAATTCTAAATAACATGAACTAAAATTCAATAATTATAGAATTGTATTATTCTTAAATTCAGAAGTTACGAATTTCAAAAATACCATAACGACATAATAACTAAAATTCTTTAATTTTAAAATACTAAACATAATGTACTTAAAATCAGTGTTAAATTTATAAAGTTCTAAAATTCTTAAATTGTCAAATTGTAAAAAAATAAAATTCCTAAATATTAATTTACATGTATCCAAATTTTACAGTTCAAAAATTCCACAATGTATTTTTTAAATTAACGTTCCTCATTTGGGTCTTGAAATTAAGCTGAAATTCGAGATATTATTGTTCACAACGATAAAGCTTATTTTTCTGAGCACAATAACCCTTAGTACAACCGCAATGGATTTAAAATGGATTTTTAAATCATTTTTTAAATAACTTCGCGGCCCTTCATGACAGAAAAGGTCCTACTTAACAGCTCGTTCCAAGAGGACCATAGTTGATCCGTCGAAAAACTGTTGTCTTGTCAATTTTAAATTCATAAAATTTAAAAAATTTAAAAAAATTATGAAATTTATAAAATTTATAAAGTTTATAAAATTTATAAGATAAATAAAATTTATAAAATTTATAAAATTTATAAAATTTATAAAATTTATAAAATTTATAAAATTTATAAAATTTATAAAATTTATAAAATTTATAAAATTTATAAAATTTATAAAATTTATAAAATTTATAAAATTTATAAAATTTATAAAATTTATAAAATTTATAAAATTTATAAAATTTATAAAATTTATAAAATTTATAAAATTTATAAAATTTATAAAATTTATAAAATTTATAAAATTTATAAAATTTATAAAATTTATAAAATTTATAAAATTTATAAAATTTATAAAATTTATAAAATTTATAAAATTTATAAAATTTATAAAATTTATAAAATTTATAAAATTTATAATATTTATAAAATTTATAAAATTTGTAAAATTTATAAAATTTATAATATTTATAAAATTTATAAAATTTGTAAAATTTATAAAATTTATAAAATTTATAAAATTTATAAAATTTATAAAATTTATAAAATTTATAAAATTTATAAAATTTATAAAATTTATAAAATTTATAAAATTTATAAAATTTATAAAATTTATAAAATTTATAAAATTTATAAAATTTATAAAATTTATAAAATTTATAAAATTTATAAAATTTATAAAATTTATAAAATTTATAAAATTTATAAAATTTATAATATTTATAAAATTTATAAAATTTGTAAAATTTATAAAATTTATAATATTTATAAAATTTATAAAATTTGTAAAATTTATAAAATTTATAAAATTTATAAAATTTATAAAATTTATAAAATTTATAAAATTTATAAAATTTATAAAATTTATAAAATTTATAAAATTTATAAAATTTATAAAATTTATAAAATTTATAAAATTTATAAAATTTATAAAATTTATAAAATTTATAAAATTTATAAAATTTATAAAATTTATAAAATTTATAAAATTTATAAAATTTATAAAATTTATAAAATTTATAAAATTTATAAAATGTACAAAATTTATAAAATTTATAAAATTTATAAAATTTATAAAATTTATAAAATTTCATTTTTTTTTTAAATTTATAAAATTTTAATAAATTTCCTAAAATTCTTAAATTATTTTTTTTTTTGATTTTCTTAAATTTTTAAAATTTCTTAAATTTCTTAAATTTCTTAAATTTCTTAAATTTCTTAAATTTTTTAAATTTCTTAAATTTCTTAAATTTCTTAAATGTCTTAAATTTCTTAAATTTCTTAAATTTCTTAAATTTTTTAATTTTTTTAAATTTCTTGGTTTTGGGGATCATAGATAAGCTATATTTTACAAATCCCGTAACTTGTCATATTCCGGGTTAAATCGGAGTACCAGGAACCGGTCCCAAAGTAGCCAGATCATCCCAAAAGTAATTTTTGGGGATCATAGATGAGCTCGATTTAGAAAATGATAAACTTTGATTCCCATATTGCCATGATAGAAATCGTTTAATTTTTGACCGTCTCTGACCGGTCCCTTCCCCTGGGGAGGGAACCTGTCCGCCCGATCCGGAACATCCCCGGTGGTTCAAAATCCATGGTCAGCACTGTTTGTGGGTAGAACAAAGGTCGTAACATGAAAAATTGTAATTTTCCATGTTTTTTGTTAACAAAATTTTTGACCCAGTGACCCACCGGAATATATCCGGCCACCGGAACATTTCCGGGTTCTGCGGGTCATTTTTGGAAAATAGACATTCTAACGAGTCCAACTTACAAAGAAGTATGCAAAAATTGGTTGAGTTTTCGCTGAGTTATGGCCATTTTAGTGATTTCAGTTTCACCCATAGGACGCTTGTCTACTCATACAACCTTTTGAAAAAGATTTATTGAGCAACATCAGCTTATTTCTAAAGTTGTGCTGGAATTCCGACCGCCACGCAATGCTGCTTTGTTTATGTTTGAATATGTCATTTTCCATCCTTCGTTAACTTGCATGCAAGTGTTCCTTATTCCGGAAAGTCGATTTTGGGTTCGTGTCCAAGCTAAATGAAGTAACGCAAGCCATGAGCATCGAGTTGGTTCGATGCTCGTGCTCTCGATGTCGTTGCATAATCCATGAAAATCCAGCCTAAGAATCGTTTCAAAAATGTCATCCGCCAATTCTCGCAAGGTTAAACCCGTGCTGAGGGAAATGCTGCAGCAATTTATCCCGTTTTCAAAAAATGCCAAGAAGCAAGAAGGTTGAAATTTAAACTAACAGCTATAGCAATTATCTTGAAATCTACATACAAATTTAAATAAAATAAAAACGTTAAAAATAAGCACCTCCAAACTGGGGTGCTTATTATAAGCACCCAAAATAATGGGTTCTGGTGACAACTAAAGCACTGCACCTTTGATATTTCGCAAAACATGGTGCCTATGTTCGTTCTCTGCCTTGAAGTTATAAATTTATGAAGCACGTGAGCTATAAAAGGCGTAACAGGGTTAAATATAAAAATATCGATTAATTTCAACCACTTCTACACTTAACTTAACTTAACAAAAATCAAACCTTAAATGAAACCATGAAAAACGTTAAAAACAAATTCGTATAATATGGAATCAACCCAAAAATGCCACCATATTTTCAAAACTCGCTTCATATATTTGAAAACTTTGAGTTGTGGTTTCATGAAATAGTGTTTCAAGTTAAAAAGCGCCAGAAATTAGATTTTTAAGGCAAATTCAATGATTATCTATTTATTCACATGTAGAAAATACTTATTCTGTTAGAAGTTATTTGCCATGATAAACAATATTTCTGCATGATTTTTTTTCATTTCAATTTATGGTCACTGAGAAAAATTTAAAAGCAATTGTATGTTGCCATAGATTTTTACTGTTCAAACAATTTGATTAAAAAAATACTACTTCTCAACAAAAAATTCAGATTTTTTTTTCGATTTGGTACGATTTAAAGATTAGACATTAAAGTTGCTGTTCTATACAAATGTGTTGCTAAATATTGATCAGAAACAGGATCAGAATGATTTTCGTTGAATTTCAGATTTCCCGGGAATTCCCGGGATTTCCCGGGAAATTTGTTGAAAATTTCCCGTTTCCCGGGAATTTTGTAACCCCGGGAAATTGGACGCTCTAGCCTGCGCACTATGCGAGGTTCAACTGTACAGAGAAAACTTCTTTTTACACGATGTGTTACGTACGATTTCTCTACAACGACGTAACATTTTTATGATCCTTTCAGAGCAATTTGTAGGGTTTGTTGAGATCTACAAAACACTTTTCGAAGCTTGCGAAAATACTGTAAGGTATAAGAGAAATCGACAGAACAAAAAACGTAACGCCAACGCGTGAAAAGAGGTTTCTCTGTAATTAGTTTTTTTTTTGTTTTGGTGTTTTATTTTGGTATTCGGAATTTTGGGTTTATTCTGTTGAAATTTTTTGTTTTTTTTTTGTCTCTTGGTCTTTTAATATGCTGTATTGTTTTTTCCGGTTTTGATTTTTCTGATTAATTTTATTGAGTTTTTTTTCTTTTTTGATTTTTTGTTTGTGGGTTTTAGATTTTTTTTTGTTTGCTAATGATTCGTTTTTTTTGGTTTTTGTTTTTTTTTTTGTTTTTCTGGTTTTTTCTGGTTTTTTCTGTTTTTTTGCTATTTATGTTTTTGATTTTTTTTGTTTTTTTGTTTTATAGGTTGTTAAGTTTTCATACAATTAGGTACTTTTTTTTTTTAGGTTTTGGTTTTTACCGTTTTTTTTATTTTTTCTATTGTTTTGTAAGTTTTTAGTAAGTTTTTTAGTTCTTTTTTGTATTTTTTCAATTTCTTGGTTTTACGGTTTTGTTTTTTTTTTGTTGTTTTTTGGCTTTGTTTCTCTTAGTTTTTTTTTGTTAATTAAGTTACTTGACTTTTTTATGTTTGAATTTTTTTAGGTTTTTGCTATTTATTTATTTTATGTTTGATTTTTTTTAATTGTTCAGTAATTTTTTTGTTTTCAGTGATTTTTTTTAATGGTTGGCCTTTTTAATTTTTTTAGGTTTTTGTAGTTTTGTTTTTGCTTGTTTATTTATTTTTGGTTATAGTTTCGTTTTGTTTTTTGAGTGTTTGTTTTTTGTTGTGTTTTTTAAATCTGTTTTTTTATTTTGTATTTTTAGTATTTTTTTGTTGTTGTTTTTTTTTTTGGGTTTCTTTGGGGGCTTTTTTTGGAAAAAATGGTTCTCTGTTATTTTTTTTAAAATTTCTAATATTAAGGCCGTTGCAAATATTTTTGAAGTTTATGTCCCTTGACTCTGACCAAAGTCGAAGGGGAGAAAGGGGTGGGGGGGGGGGGGGGATGGGCAAAAACAAAAAAAAAGTTTTAACATTGAATTTACGAGCCATGGTTTCAACATTTGAATTTGAATGAACAAAGTGTTTAAAAATGCATTTTACTCCTGCCCAGTTATTTTGCAATCATTAGTCTCTAAAATACCTAAGTATTGACGAAAATTTATTTTTGCAATTCCGTTGTGAAACTACTTACTTTTCCTGTCATTCTTGAACGACGAAATAACCTACTTTTCTGTACCAAAAATAAAAGAATCGAATAGCAACACTTTTCAAAATAAATGCTGAAAAGTTCTGCTTTTCAGCACTTAAATGGGTGCTGAAAAGTTGAACTTTTCAGTACTTGTTTCGAAAAGAAACACTTTTCAACATTTTTTTGATTTAAACGATTTATTGACAAAATACATGAAAATTTGACTTAAAATTTCACTCAATGGGTGTTATTCGGAATTGCAAAAAATGTTGTATGGAACTCGTTGCAAAACATGATTTTTTCAGCATTCTTCGTATTTATCCAACTCGGTGAACCTCGTTGGATAAATGTACGACTCGTGCTGAAAAAATCCTCTTTTTGCAACTTGTTGCATAAACTACTATTTTTTGCGAAAAAAAAAAAACTTTTTGTGGTGCTGTACATTGGAATTTTATAAAAACTCAACATACATTTAATCCAGCCCAAAAATGCTAAATATGATTATAAATGCAGAAATATTAGTTTATGGAACAAGTTGCAAAAAGAGGATTTTTTCAGCACGAGGCGTACATTTATCCAACGAGGTTCACCGAGTTGGATAAATACGAAGAGTGCTGAAAAAATCAAGTTTTGCAACGAGTTCCATACAACATTTTTTACAATTCCAAAAAACACATACTGAGTGATTTTTTTTGTCAAATTTTCATGTATTTTGTCGTTTAAATCAAAAAAAATGTTGAAAAGTGTTACTTTTCGAAACAAGTGCTGAAAAGTTCAACTTTTCAGCACCCGTTTGAGTGCTGAAAAGTAGAACTTTTCAGCATTTATTTTGAAAAGTGTTGCTATTCGATTCTGTTATTTTTGGTACAGAAAAGTAGGCTATTTCGTCGTTCAAGAATGACAGGAAAAGTCAGTAGTTTCACGACGGAATTGCAAAAAATGCGTTCTAGATTGTTTCAAGTTGATTTGAATTCAATTTTCATTAAAATTTTGAAGATTTTTGCAAAAATATTTATTTTGCCCCCTGATTTTTCGGACCACTTTTGAAGGAGGGGGGCGACATAAACTTTGAAAAATATTTGCAACGGCCTAAATTTATTGAAAAACAAAAAAGATATGTTTAAATAAAATTCCACCATTCTAGGTGACCTACTCCCCTTCGAAATAAAAACACCTTTTCCGTGCTTTGGTGCTTTGAATCGATTAGAATCCAAAATAGCTTCACGTTCTCCTCTCTTTTTTCTGATCGTCGTCGTTTTATTGTTTTGACCCGAGGTTCTGGATGTCTGCTGAACCAGCTAAGCGGCCAAACTCGAAGGGGAAGAGAGGAATCGCAGAAGAGGAGGCAACGACAAAAACACGACCAAAGAAAACGAAACCACAGTCCGGGTTTCTTCGAGGCCAGGTTGGGGGAAGAGATGTGGAACAAAAACAACTTGAATCCCGACCCAATAATTATTTTATGGGTACGTGTCTAGCGATACTATCATTATCCATTGAGCTGCCGGCCCTCCTCCACTTCTGGCACACCTGACGGGGCGACCCTTCTTCAACTCTTTGAGATCTTCTTCTTCAAGGTATTCATCATCTGCCTCAAGACCCTGAAATTAAACCACGGAAAATCTCTTCCCTACAAACTGCGTTCCCACCGGGAGACGAGTGACAGAGGCCCACTTCCCATAGGGTTCATTTTCATACACACCTTCACTTAATCAAGTTTTGAAAATCTCTCCCACCGCCCACACCTTAGAGCAGCTTTCTTTCCTCTACTTCACAGACTACAGACGAAAACATGTTTTTCAATCGTCGTTTTGAGTCCGCCTTTGATCCGCCGTTGTTACGCTGTGAGTTAATAAAGATGACATCTCTCAAAACGCAACCTCCAACTCGCCTGGGGAGAGGATAATCAAAGTGCGAGATGTTGTTATTTTGCTGTTAAACTCAATTAATTCAATTACGCATATGCATATTTATGCAACGCCTCGTAATTTGCTGTTTGCTCTTCCCTCCTCGGTGGGTTGTGGTCTGAACACTGGAAGTGGGGTTTTGAAGGTGGGAGGGGGAGGATGTTCGCGTGTGTGGCGAACGATATGCGTGCCGACAATGAGTAATGTTCAACATTACCGACACCAGCGGCCTCCCCCCCTTGGGACGATCACATCTCGGTATAGCGAGGTTGTGGGAGGTTTGTGAGAAAACTGGAATTCATGAGAAATATTGGAATTTTGACAAAACAGTTGAAATAGTAAAAGGGAAGATATGTTTTTTTAAAACAAATTTCTCTATTATACCTAAGAGATTTTTTTTCTAAACTAAATTAGGATTGCCTTAATCACCAAATAAAAAAAAAATCTATTTATTTTGAGCAAGGAACCCTAAACAAATTGAAATTGCTTCTTTGATTTGCTAAAATTATTTTTGGAAAGAATTTAACAAATATTGAGAAATATTTAATTTTGAGATATTTGCTACAAATAGCAAATCAAGCATGATTCCAAAAAGCCAAAATTTATGTTTTTAGCCTTTTTCATATATTCCATTAGCACGGCGTGTTTTCTGGGCAACCTTAATTGAAAAAATAGTTATTGCTACTTTCAAAAGTATCTTATAGGAAATTTTCTCAGCTTTCCAATGCTTCTAAGAGCGAAATGTTTCATCGGGAAATTTCTGAGATATCTATATTTTAAGTTTTTTGTTTTAAAATCCTTTATCATTTATTGAAATTTTTTAAATAACAGTCCAGGAAACTTGTCAAGTGATGTGTTTCATGTGTCATTTACTCATCAAAAAGTGCAAAATAATGCAAGAAACAACTTTGTTGAAGTTTGCAAACCGCTAAACATTTTGAAATTTTGTTTTAACCGAATTTTTGAATATGTGGGATTTATTCAGAAATTAAAATCATAAACCGCATTAAAATATTATTTTTACAAGAATAAATAGATTATTACATAATTGTTGTGTACAAATAACACCGGTCTACTCTGATTCAGCTTGGAATTAGCTGATACAATCGAAATTTTTACAGGTTTGAGATTGATTTTTATAAATAAATAACATATTTCCTTAATCAAACATTAACCAGTTTCATGAATACAAAACATGTTGAATACTCGAAATTGAACTGCAAACTATTGTTGCAAGCTTTAAGAAAAATACTTTCCATTAGTATGAAATGATTGTTTTAGTTTTTTTTTTTTGTACTAAATGATCAAGGAAAAAGCATTATTTTAGAAATTTATAAGATTCTCTTCTTTAATCTCATCTATATAAAAAAAATGTTTTATTTCTTGATTCTTGTTCGAATAGTTTGGAAAGACTTTTTTGTTTTTTTTGTTCAAATAATAAATAATATTGTTCAAACAAAAAAAAAAGTTTGTGACGGTGTTTTCAGCATTCTGAATTGGAAGAGTTGAGTTGTATTGCTACTTTTAAGTGCATTTTTAACAGTTAACATTTTATAAAATTTTATATTTATTTTATTGTCATGAAAATATGACTTTTGAAGCTTGCGCTTGATCCTGGGTAATGTTTGCCTAAGAATATATCAAATTTATTCATTAAAATTCAATAATACTATTAACAATCACAAACCTGCCAAAGTTTTGGTTGAACAAGCTAAATCAGAGCAGACTCGTGATATTTGTACACAAAAAAAAATTATGTAATAATCTAATAAAAATATATTTTAACATTGTTTTATGATTTAAATTTCTGAATAAATTCCATGTATTAAAAAAATGGTTAAAACTTCATTTTCAAAATGTTTAGCGATTTGCAGCCTTCTCCAAAGTTGTTTCTTGTCTTATTTTGCGCATTTTGATGAGTAAATGACACATGAAACAAATCATTTCATAAGTTTTCTGAACAGTTAGTATAAAATTTCCAATAAATAATAAAGAAATTTAAAACCAAAAACTTAAAATAGATATATCTCAGAAACTTCCCGATGAAACATTTCGCTTTGCCTTCCTCACCTTACTGAGGAAAGGCTATAAAATCACTCGAAAAATGAACTTCTTAATTTGACGTCGTAGACCTACCTTCACGTATACCTATCGACTCAGAATCAAATTCTGAGCAAATGAGTGTGTATGTCTGTAAGTCCGCAAATGAGTGTGTATGTCTGTAAGTCCGTGCACAGAAAAAAATGCACTCGATTATCTCCGGACTGGCTGAACCGATTTGGGCCGTTCTGGTCTCATTCGATCCGTCTTAGGGTCCCACAAGACCTTTTATTAACTATTATGAAGTTTTGTTAAGTATTTCAAAAGTTATGCTAAAAAAACTATTCTGGCTAAAGTTTGAAAGATTGTAAAAAGGGTAGTTTTTGTAAGAAAATCCGTCTGATCATACATTTTCAGAAAGGTATTTGAAAGACCTTTCCAACAAGCCCTAAAGATTGAAGATCTGATAACCCTATCAAAAGTTATGAGCACCTAAGTGTCCATGTTTAAAAATGTTTGTACACATTTCAGTTGCCGGATCTCAAATATTTTGATGAAAAAGTTGTTCGGATCTATCCGGAGATCTGGCTCCCGGGATTTTGTTGATTTGAAACTCCCGGGAAAAATGAACAGATATATTTTTTTATTGCCTTAAGGCTTAAAAAAACTAAAGTAATATAACTATTGAAAGTGAACAATTTCATGAAACAGCCCCGTAGGTGTTGTTCTAATATTACGTCCAATGACCATCGGTTGATTAAGTAACGTTTTCTTGATAAAGTTGTTTTAGAAAACACGCCGTGATTAGTATTTATGATTTTTGGATGAATTTGTAAATGTTTCAGGAAAATTCAAAATAAAAAAACAACATTTTAAACATGGAATTTCAGAAGACCTTCAAACCTTAGCCACGGTGTTATAAATGAAAATTATAATTATTTTATCAGTTTATGCCAGCTGCACAAAGTGACGCAACAATCCGTCATTCACGCAGCGTGCAATTCGCCAAAAAAATTTCACTCAACCGCGATGAAAAGTGAAATCTTGCCTCGCTCGTCGACGAACCCTCATTTAATTGAACGATATTATTTATTAGATAAAAGCCGGCACACGCAGCATGATGGCAACCGTCTGACGTTGAGGTTCAGGTCAAAGCATTTTTTTTTGCGGTCGACGGCCATATCGCGCACTTTTTCTTACCACACTATCGGGGAACGTCGCCGGGGCGGTTCGAAACAATTGAGTCATCATATTTAATAAAAGGCCTTTGAACGGTTTGCGTCCGACCCTCCTCTGCCATGCTGGCCCACGTGTGCAGTTCTCCTGCGCCTCCTGAGGTGAGGCCGTTTGAAGGGTGGCAGAATCTCTCCGCAAAGGTTGCGGTTACTGGAGGGGACAGTGGAACAATTGGAGCGAAAATTGGTCAAAAAATGTCGTTGAAAAGCTTACTCTAAACAATTTTTGAATACTTCGCATTCTGATTTTGAATAATCTGATCAGGTTTCAATAAATCATTTTGTTTATCAAATTGTAAAAAAGATTTTTTTTTTTCAAATTTTTTTTAATGCAAAAAAAATTGACCAAATTTCCCACCGTGCTTGAGGTAGGTGCAAGACTGTGAGAGCATTACGCGCCACAATACGGAGCAGCAGGTCGCCGACGATTTTTTCCCCTTTGAGCGTTCAATTTCCTACCCTACGCCAGCTCAACCACGGTCGATGGCGGGTTTAAATGTAATTTTTATGCAAAAAGAAAACCCGCGCTCGTATGCAGCTACGCGATGACAGTCTTTGCAAAAGTGTCTTATGTAAAATTATTGCAGACTTCAATTACTTTAAAGATATAAAAGTCAAGATTTTATGGTTCAAAAATTCCAGAAAAAAAACTACCTCAAAATAATATGACGTAATTTCAAATAGGACATTTTGCGAGTCCCAAGATCCGTCCTTAAATTTCGCACATAAAAATATCGAGAGTGAAAACAACCTAGTGCCACGTTTAATCGATCCTAGACACGCACGCAGTTCTCGAACACCTTTTTGCCCCGTTGGGGTGTGCAATACGTCATTATATCGTGTGCTAGCACGTCATCAACGCGGTCGTTGCGTTGGTGCGGACTGTGTAATTGATACGATGTACCGCCCTAGGGCAGGTCTCCGCCAAATTGATCTCCCAGAGAGAGAGCATTGTCCCATTATCACGTGTAATGAATCGTTTAAGTGAACTTTTGAAAAAGGGTGTTTTCTGTTTATAAGAGAGATTCGACAAATTTAACCAGTACACAACAAAACTCATGACTTATTGTACATTTAACGACCCCTTGTCCAAAGTGTCAACACATCAAATGAAAGTTTGTTTTACGTACAGTAAACAAACTATCAATCGTGAAAAAAAACTTGTTTCTTCAACTGTAAGGAATCTCGCGGAAGATGAGTTAGTTGGAACCATCCAGTGGAACTCACTAATGGCCACACAACCTTCTTGAACCAACTCTGGGGGTCCTAACCAGCTGAGGTGACAACAAGCTCCAGCCCCACCAAGTCACGGAGATTGAATTTAGTTGGGGGTAGCTATAAGTGAGAGTGTCAAGCGCATAAACATTTTCCTTTCCCAGCCTGGAAGCGCTTTGTCTTTGTCCACAACAACTTGGCACACGTTCCGTTAAACGGGGCGACAGAAGTTGCCGGAGTTGCCGACCGGTGCATGTGCCGTCCAATAAAAGGACTTTCTACTCAAGGTTGTGGTGACGGTGCTTGTTGAAAAATTTTAAGGGACTTTATTAATATATTTATAATTCTTCAATCTAATTTGATTCAGGCCATTGAAAATTGAAGGCAAGCTTTTTCCCCCAATAAATAATTATTGACTAACATTGAACGGAATCGACGTAACACCTTATAATGTGGCCCTCTTAAACCTTGCGGTTTCGTCGACGGATCCACAGGCGTGTATCGTTCTTTTTGCGACAAGACTCCGCCTCCCGGGTCTCCTAAGTGTGAAGGTATGGGCACGGGGAGAGGGCACCGAATACCTATATTTACACTTAGAATTTTTTGCGTCCGCCCCGGGATTCGAACCGGCGACCTCTGGATTGTGAGTCCAGTGCGCGGTCCGATTGATCCACACAGGCTGACTAACATTGATAAATATTCAAATTAAAAAAAAAACTCTGAAAACCGATTGTAACCTCACGGAGAAAAATCACTGAAAACTGAAAAAAACTGATTTTTCTCCGTACATTGAACACATTGATAACGTTTACTTTTTTATTTTTAATCACATAATAGTTTTCCAGCATCCTACATACTTAGTGTTCCGGGACCACAGATCGGGTCTAGAGAAGCAAGTCCAAGAAGTGATGAATTGTAAATCATTTTGAAACAAGCCCTAAATTTTATATTGTTGCCCACTTCCACCCCTTGAAAAAAAAGTTTTCGCGTGATTTTCTCTATGTTATTAATCAGGTATTTAATATGACTGTCAACAGATAATTTAAATTTCTGAATAAATTGTTTCAAAACATTAAAACTATGCTAACACATTTTACGCAAAGATCAAACTTTTTCTCCTGTGCAATTTTCAAAATAAAAGTTTTAAAATTTTGATGTTAGACGCTTTTTCAATCTGAAAAAAAGTAATCATGCCAACAATATTGAAAAAAAAAATCGAGCAGCGTTTCAAAATGTCATGGGGATTTTTTTAAATAATGTTCATTACATTAAATTTTGAGGTACGAATAATACAAACTTGCAAGCATGATTAAAATTATTTGATATTGATAAATGAATTAAAATATAATATTTTGTATCCACCATAACCAACATAAACCTCCCTCTTTAAATCTTGCCGAAAAAAAAATAAAACTTAACAAACAAATAAAAATTAAAACTATGAATAGTAGCATTAAGTCATACCACTTAACATGTAAACAAATGTAATTTATATAAAAATATAATTATTAAGAAATATTTAATTTTAAAAATGCTTTTTTGTTTAAAGTAATAGGTTTCTAATCAAATGAAATGAGTTGAGCAGTTCTCAACGAAATCGATCTTTTATTTTTAATTTTTGTATTTTTTAATCAGGCTGAAACTTTTTTGGTGCCTTCGGAATGCCCAAAGAAGTCATTTTGCATCATTAGTTTGTCCATATAAATTTCCATACAAATTTGGCAGCTGTCCATACAAAATTGATATATGAAAATTCATGAATCTGTATCTTTTGAAGGATTTCTTTGATCGATTTGGTGTCTTCGGCAAGTTGTAGGTATGGATAAGGACTACACTGCAAAAAAAAACTAAATATAGAGAATTTTCTCAGCTTTTCAAAAATATGTTTTTCAGAAGTGGGCAAACATGTGCACTAATTTAAAAAAAGGGAAAACTGTAACTATATTCAAAAAAATGTTACTTAAAATTTTCAATTACTTAAAAGCAGTGCACTTCATAAAAATTTGACTGATTACTTTTTGATTGAAAATTTGATTTTACATCGAAAAAAGAAGTTGAAAAATGTTTGCGACCAATATTTCAATTTTTTGAAAAAATCGGTATTCATTCGAAAATTCATAACTCGGTCAAAGATTTTTTGCACAACCTGGAAAATTCTGAAAAGTTGGCATTTTATGTCCCCTAAAACATATCAAAAATAAAAAAATTAAATAGTGTGTTTTGCAAATCAAGTTTTAGTGACAAAATGTTAAATTAAAAATCACCAAATTTTTTTTACCATGTATCATTTTTTTCAGTTTAGTCCATATCCATACCTACAACTTTGCCGAAGACACCAAATCGATCAAAAAATTCCTTCAAATGATACAGATTTTTGAGTTTTCATATATCATTTTTGTATGGACAGCGTCCAAATTTGCATGGAAATTTATATGGACAAACTAATGATGCAAAATGGCTTCTTTGGGCATACCGAAGGCATCAAAAAAATTTCAGCCTGATTGATAAATACAAAAAAAAAACGAATGACCGAAATCTCAGAGAATTGCTCAGTTACAAAAGCATTTTTCAGCGTTTTTAATCATGTGCAACATGTTTGAGATCCATAAAAGTTATTTGGTATTTTTTGTGAAATTTCATTTGCCGTACTGCAAAAAGTTGTCTTCTCGTGAACATAAAAAAAATCGTTAATACTTATAAATTTTGAAACCGAATAGTTGCAAAACAACTAAACTGGTGTAAAATGCATTTTAAAACATTATTCCTAAGAAATTAAAGAACCCTGGTTTTTTATAATATACTTTAATGTTTTTTGAAGGAGAGAAGCCTGATCATTTTTCGACCACAGTCGAGGGCAGGGTTGCCACATTTGATTCTGTATTTTTTACGGTCAAAAATCTGTATATCTGTATCAGGGGGACGCAAATCTGTATTTGGAATCTGTATTGACATTTTTAAACAATTTTTCAAAAAACAAAATATTCTTAATAGTTTTTTAATGCATAAAAATGCTTTACAATCTAAAATTTAATGTATGGGCTCATCCAGCAATTGAAAAAAAATATTTAAAGAATTAAAATTATTTAATTTTAATAAAAAATCGGGAAAATCTGTACATCTGTATGTTTTTCTTAAAATCTGTATTTCTTTATATACAGATTCTGTATGACCTCATCACCTCAAAAATCTGTAAAATACAGATAAATCTGTATTTGTGGCAACCCTGGTCGAGGGACATAAATTAAGAAAAAAATTATGCATCAGCAATCAAAATAACCCTACAAAGTTAGAAAAAACACGAAATCTTAAAATGAAAAATTTTGGTCTAAATGAAAAAATGACCCTTCTGGGTCAATGTAGATTCGAAAAGCACATTAAATATCCCATAAAATGGCATGTTCCAAAAAAATTTACAGTCAAGTAACGGAAAAAGGGATAATTTTTAAAACTTTTTTAGTGTTTTTTTTTTTAATGAAAATACGTTTTTTCGGAATTCTGAGTACGCCATCAAATCGGTCGTCTAATTTTACATAAAAGTCCCTTTGACACCAATTTTCTATCTCATCACCGATTCAGACTGCAAATTATTGAAAAACACCTCTTTTTTCGCATGTTCAAAAATGGAAGGGGTCGTACCGCCCCTCCGTCACGAGATATCAAAAAACGGACCTCGGATTCATGATCAAGGACAAAAGTTACCCCTTAGGACAAAGTTTCACGCAAATCGAAGAGGGTCAGGGCAACTTTTCCCGATTTCGTGTGAGTTGGTAGAGAATTACCAAACTAACTTTTGGAACTTTTCAAAATTTTATGGAATCTACGTTTTGAGGTCTTTGAGCACTACTCTATCTAGCTTAGGATGATTGTGATTTCATACCATTCTGTTGATATTCAATTCATATTTTTCATTTAGCAAAAAAAAACCTATTAATATCACTCCGGTTATCAATGTCACTCCGGTATAAGGTATGTTAAAGGAATTTATTTAAATTTTGAACTCAGTTTTTTGTGCGAACGCTTAGAGGGTTCAAGTTTAACCACTCTTCCCTAAAGATATTTGCTTAAAATCAATAGATAAAACTAGTCATGATCGTTTTAAAGATTTTAAAAATATCTATCACTGTTATCGTGATTTTCGTTTTAAGTGTTTGTCCCAAATAGCATAATTTAATGAAAAAACCCGATTTAATCCCACCAGGGGTGAGATAGAGCCTTTCTTACTAAAGAATATAACTTCTCTCAATTCACAACATCGACTTGATACAAAAAATCTTATGATGAAAGCAAGGTATTATTAATGATGTGTTTTCTAAAAGAAATTGAAAACGCAATTTTCACCTATCGAATATTTTTAATCGTACAAATTCTTAGCTTCCAATGCGCAAGTGACGACACACACCGCGGTTTTGGTTTTCTAGTTTTGGTACGAGCCCAAAAACCGAACAAAGCAGGCGCAAAGCAAAACCGAGTTATGGCCTATCTACAATCACTTAGCTTAGAAAATTTCACTTAGCTTAGGAATTTGAATCAATGGAAATGAATCTGAGTTTCTACAATGGAAAAGTAATCAAATTAGAAACTGACGTTTGGTTTGGAAAATTTCAAAATCTACGGTAAGTTGACGTTTCCATACCAAAGGTAAACAAACAACTGCATAGCAACGTATATCAGACCAGCAAGTTTTCTAAGTTGATTGTGGATGACGAACGTAAGTTGCAGACTTTCCTAAGTAACTACTTTACTTAGATGTTCTAAGCTAAGTGATTGTAGATAGGCCATTAACCGCACAGTGGGAAGCTTGCCATTCAGCGTCTACGAAAGTGAGAGAGTCAGAGATAGATATTTTTACAACCGCACCACTACACACTCAATCGCAATACCTTAGGTAGATAGCCATTGGCGTCGCGAGCATTGAAAACTTTGAAAACGATATAAAGCTTAGAAGCTTCGAAAGCTCCTATTGGAATCCAATAAACTCTGTTAAATAAAACGACACAACAAATGAAGCCTACTTAAAGGCGATTTTAGGAGCACACGGGAAACAAATTGATTGTACCCGGATGAATGTCCTATGTCAAAAAAGTTTTTGCATAAACATTGGACAGTTATGCAAAAACGGACAGAGCAAAAGAAACCGAAAAGCTACGATATCTTACATGTTGAAGGAAACATCGGTAGACAAGCTACTACGAATGAGTATAAGTCGAGCCGAAACATATGCGCCAGCATTCTCGCGCCAGTATTCGAAGCTCAACTTGACAACTTGTCGACTTGGCGACGAAGCGTCGAAAATCGATGCAGTGTGATTTTTTAGCGATTTTTCGGTTTAAAATTCATGCTGAATCGACATATTTACGAAGCTGGAAATGACGTCTTGGCTTAAAGTAAAACCTATACCTTTCTTTAGTAAGAAAAGCAAAAAGTAAATCGTTCTAAAAATTGATCGGGATTGCCGATCGATGTCGAATTTGTTTCAGATGCTCACTCATGGTCTGTACTATGAATGTAGCAAGAAATTTCGAATTAAATCAGAAATGAAAAATGTTGGCGAAGGTCACCAGGTGGGCTTTTACCTTTTTTAGGGATTTTGTTTCTTATGGTAGGTCAATCAAACGGCTCTAACTCCAGAACCATATTATGAATCTGGATGAAAATTTGGGAGGTTGTAGGGCTCGAAAAATGCAATTTTTGAGATAAATAAAAGGTATGAAAATGAAAAATTTTGACCATATTTTCACTTGAAAACTGTGTATTTTCTGGAAAAGTCTGGCCGCATCCGAAAACAGATGGATAATTCGAAATTTGCGCGGCAACTCGCCCAGGTTCAGCACACTAGCTTTCATCTGCATTTAGGAGAATCGAAATCGGATTTATGGGAGCTGAGAACGGCGCGACACAAAATTTTGCAAAATTTTACCACATACGAACATCACTCGACCTCCACGGAATTTATTTTCTCAAAATTCGAGGGTTCGAGATAGACGAGTTCTGTCAAGGTGAATCGATAGAGCGTCGAAAATCGATGCAGTGTGATTTTTTAGCGATTTTTCGGTTTAAAATTCATGCTGAATCGACATATTTACGAAGCTGGAAATGACGTCTTGGCTTAAAGTAAAACCTATACCTTTCTTTAGTAAGAAAGGCAAAAAGATTAATTTATCCACTCTTTCGTTGCGGTCCTGGACTCACAATCCAGAGGTAGCCGGTTCGAATCCCGATGCGGACGCAAAAAAAAAATCAAAGTGTAAATAAAGGTAATCGGTACCCTCTCGCCGTGGTTTAAGAGGGCCACATTATATGGTGTTGACGCCAATTCCATTTTCTTTCATGATATATTCAAGGTTTATAATGAATAAATTCGTTTTTAACATATTACCCTAAACATTCATCAAAACTTCACCGCCATTCGCCCGGTTAATCTTTTTCAATGCGTCGTTCCGCGGCCGTGGATGGTGGCGCGGCTGTGGTCGTTATCAACGTCAACTCTGGCGGTGGATTCCACGCGGAACACGGTGCGCGCCACGGGTAAGCCGTTGGCCAACACCAGACAGCTCATCCTGGTGGTGCCAGCATATCTCACACACCGGAGTCAGTCACTGTCTGTTTGGCGGTTGGATTGGGGTGGTGGTGGCCGGTGGCACCAGCAGTGATAAGAAATGTAAATACGAAATAAAATTTAATTTGTATAATTCACACCGTGTGCGAACAGAGTGAGTGTGTGTGTGTGTGTTTTGGGGACGCGCCGCCAGAGAGCGTACTTTTTTTGTAGTTTCATTTCATTTCAAAGTTTTGGTGGGAGGAGGAGGAGGAGGGGAACGCACCTGAATGTGATGGTTTTGAGGGTGGTGGAGAAGTGAGGGCATGTTGGGGAAATTATGTGTTATTATCATGGTTTTTTTTCGCCCTTCTTGTAGTGGTGCTTCTCGACATTTTTTATGCCATGTTTACACAAGAGTTTTTCTTTCTCGTTTTTTACTCTTCTGCTGATGCTACTGGTGCTGCTGTTGAACGAGAAATTAACAGCAATTTTGAAATCAGCACAACGAGCCCTCATGATTTGGCGGTCGTGAAGCTGGGTTAAATAAAAATGGTTTTGTCAAAATATCGTTAGTCTCTACAAGTTTATTGGCCAAATTTTTACGGCAAATGGAATTGTTCATAATTTCTGTAAAATTAATTCATAATAATTACAAAAAAAGTGTGTATGATTCCGCCAACACACGCGTACTCAGAATTCCAATAAAACGAATGATTTATTTAAAAACAAATGCAGAAATATTTTCAAAAATCCTGCCATTTTTCGTTACTTAGCCGTAACATGAATCTGCTGTAACTTTAAAAAGCTATTTTTTTTTAAACTAAAATTTTCATGTATTTTCTAACTATGCAGGGTAATTTTCTCGAGTTATTTTGATTTTACGAAACAATACGTTTTGAAAATTACTTACACATTTTTTGAAGCAGCGTTTTTTAAGGCAAATTAACACTGGAACGCCCAACGCATGTCCAACTTACACGGACGCCCAAGCCTCCCAAAAAAGTTGGAACGGTAACTTCAACTCGCTGGTTCTGGGGCATAACTCAACCAATCGGGACGCTTCTTGTTTCCAGTAATTTGTAAGAATGTCTAAATGATCCTAGAACTTTGCAGAATTTAATTTGATCAAATCTGTAATTTCTGCGACCGAAAACATCGTTCCACCTTTTTTCAAAACGACTGCCTCCGCGAAATTTTTGGCGAATTTTTTTGTACGCGAAAAAAAAGTTGGAACGATGTTTTTAATAGCAAAAATTACAGATTTGATCAAATTAAGTTCTGCAAAGTTCTAGAATCATCTAGACATCCTAACAAATCACTGGAAAGAAGAATCATCTTGATTGGTTGAGTTATGCCCGAGATCCGTTGAGTTGAATTTACCGTTTCAACTTTTTTGGAGCCTTGGGCGTTGGAATGTTCAGGTGATTTATTTGAGAGTGTTATTTTTTTCAATTTTAAAATACTTTAGGAAGGAAAACCAAAACTTTCGCAAAACTGTAAAAATTTCCTTCATTTTCTTACTTTTTTGGACCGACTACCGGTTTATAAGATACAGCCTATTTAAGTTTAAATCTTTAAAAAATAGTTTTTTTTACATTTTTTAGGTCGTGATATCTTGGAAGCAATTGGTTCAATTTTAACTAAAAAAAATGTTTTTGTTCTCAAAAATAATTTTGAAAATTCTAATTATTCATCAACATTTTAATCAGTTCAACATGAGTTTTTTAGTTTTTTTAGGATAGTCAGAACAGGGATACTCATTTTTTTTATGACGGGCCAAATTTGATGCTCACATGAGCTTGCGGGCCAAAATCGAAAAAATGTTTATACAAAGCAATCACGTTTTGTAATCCTTTAGACTAAAAAAAGTTAAAATAATGTTCAAAAATGTTTCTATAAAGATTTTTTATAAATTTTGGAATTTACCATTTTTTACATTTTCTGTTATTGAATATTAGAAAATATGAAAGCCAATTTTCCAGCAACTTTGATCAAAAATTTGGGTTTAAAATTTATTGAAATCTACAAACGCAAAAAATAAGCAAAACAATATGATTCATAAGCTTTTTATTGCATTTTGTTGCCACAACAAACTTTGATAATTTTTAGGGCAACTGCATATATTTTTGTCAAATATAATTTGAAATTGATCACATATTTTTAGAAAAATGTTTGTAACGGCGTATTTTCCTTTTTTTTCAAGTGCAACTAGTGAAAAATCGTAGTGAAAATTCTTCCATCAATAATTTCTCCAAATTAAATAAAATTTCCATAAACTTTGGTAGGTCAGTCAGAAGCGTAATCCAAATGTCATGAGCTAGACTCCTGAGGTGGAGCGTTATAGCTCGTAAATAAATACGGATTCCATTTTTTTATTATTATATCAGCTTGCTCCTTCAGATAAATTTGATCGATTTATAACACAGTTAAAGAATGATGAAATTAACTTTATTACAATTTTTTTGTTAAATTGATAAATTTTAAAAGAATATTTCTGTCATATAATCGAAATCAACATATGTTTAGATTATTAGTTTTGAGCTTTAACGAAAAAAAATGAACAAAAACCACAACAAAAAATTTAAATCCTTCATTTCTAGGGTAAAATTTTAAAACAATATAAGGGTTATAAGATTCCTATGTAGATAGGACCATTTGAAAATTTTATCTAGATTTAATATAATCACTTTACATGAATGGTAAAAGTGCAATTTTACAAGATCATTTGAATGGGTCCGTGGGCCGCAAAAATCACCTCGCGATCATTTAGTCTGCGGGCCTTACTTTGGTCACCCCTGGCCGAGAAAGTTTTTACAAAAACTTTTGCTATCAGAAATATAGCCTGACCTTGACGAAGAAGGCCAAATATTTATCGAAACATTTTCTAAATTATTTAAAATGAAAATTTCACGGTACGCGTAAAATTCTACGAAATTTTATGATATTCGTGAAATTCCGTGAAATTTATCAATTTTCTCAAATATTTTTTTAAATACCAACATAATAAATGTCTCACCCATAAAGACATTTTTTATAAATTTTATTAGTGTTTGATTGAAAAGCGTGATATCAACCATTTGAAGGATTGTTATCAAATCATAAATTACCATAAAATTGTCACAATATTTAATGAGAATTGAATGCTGAGAATACTTAAATCATGTTAACAAAAATCATTCCATGTAAAAAACATATTCTCGAAATCATTAAATTATCAAAAGGAAGGTAACATCAATCTTTTGATTTAAGTTATGCTCATACCAATTTGGCTTTTTGGTTTTTCAACCAAAAACTTGTTAAAATTGACTGAGCAAGTATAATGTGATTTTTTATGGAAGATTGCACAGATTTTTTAAAAATTAAATTGATTTCTTTTTTTACAAATTTCAGATTTTTCTGTGTCTTGTTAAATTTTATTTATTTTTTGTTTGTTTGTTTGTTTTTTTTTTTTTTTTTTTTTTTTGGTGGATGGCTCTTGTAGAAGTTAAACGGGTTTTTGTTTTAAGTTATGATTTTAAATAACACTTTGAAGTATTCGTTACAAATAATTTTTTTTGCCCATTGATTTCTAATTTAATTTTTGAAAAGTTAGATGAAAACTTTGAACAATATTTTTAATCATTCTGGCTGGACAAGAGTGATTAGTGGTTGTAAAAAGTTAAAATAGATGCAAACTTTTTTGGAAATTAGTAACCATTATTTTTGTGTCACGTTCAAATTTAGTTAAGATTTTTTTAGTTTATTGAAGAGTAACATAAAAATTAGTTTTTGTTATTCAAACATAAGATTTTCAGAGTTATTTTAACATTTTTCACGTTCCGCGAAGTTTCTGTGAAATTGAGTGTTTGAAATTACGTTCACCGTAAAATTTGCAATTTGTGAGCGTGAAAAATCACCAAGCCTAATAATCAATTTATGTAAACTGAATAAGTAGAACTAAATTCTAATGTTTCATTGAAAAATTTATTTTGAAACACAACATCAAATGTTTGCTAATTCCACTTGAAACGCATTCCCCAGAAATCCCTCAAAACAATCGATTGTTTCCCGCCTAAGGGTTAACCGCTAGAACAAAGCTCGAGTAGTTTCCGAAATTCCTCCTTTACCCACGAACAACACAAACAATTGGCCAAAGAAAGTACAGCGAAATCCTCTTACCCGAAGGTCCAGCCCAAACTTGTGTTGTGTGTGTGCCACTGGTCGCAAATAGCAGCTACTTACGGGTTCTTGAATGCACCGTCATCTTCACCGCGACCACCGGAGGAAGATTCCAGGAACGAAAGAAGTTGCAGAAAGAAAGTGCATCGTCCTTTCCGTCAATGAGCGCAAAAAGGATTGTGAAGTGTTGAAGAGTTTTGCTGCGTCACGCGGGGAACGTGGAAGGCAAGGCAGGAAAACGGCAAAATTATCCAGCTGAATACACAGTTTATTTAAGGTTGCATCGCATGTTCTTCTGCTTCTTTATGTTGAAGAGGTTGATGTTGTCGGTGGTGGCTAAACCCCTCCTAAGCTGTTCATCTGCTTCTTGGCGATGGGCTAGGACTCTTTTTCAACAGTTTTTTTTACTCTGTTTGAGCTTCCGAAGAAGCAGCTACTCCCTTTTTGAACACATGTTTGGTGATTGTTTGAATAGTTGTACCACTGAAATACCGTAGTGATATTTTTGTTGGACCATTGTTGACTGGTTGACATACCTATTAAAAAGTTCTACAATGATTTATATCCAGTACGTAAAAATAAAAATAAAATTTCTTGAAGTACACCCTTGTTACCGAAATTTTGAACGGTGTTATCCATAACCGGAATAAAATTGCATCCCGAAATAGGTCTCTAATTAGTTACATCAACCGCAACAAGCTCTAGCTTCTAGCAACTAAATTGCGTTTCAAACTTGTCCTGTTCCCGACCGTGGACGGCATCAATTCCCGTCTTAATGAACTCCAATCAACCATCCGTAGGATACTAAACTAGGCTGCAACATTCACCAAATTCTAGCAGCAGGCTCATTTCTTCCCTGGCAAGATTAATTCTCCATCGTGGTGCATCATTTCCCGGATCAAGACCTCATCGTCGTCGTTTATCACCATCCAACCCTTGGTCTGTGTTAGAGCGTCCAATTTCCCGGGGTTACAAAATTCCCGGGAAACGGGAAATTTTTTACAGATTTCCCGGGAAATCCCGGGAATTCCCGGGAAATTTGAAATTTATCGAAAATTGATCTTATCCCGCTTCTGATTGATATTTTGCAACAAAATTGTATTGAACTGCAACTTTAATGTTCAAAATGAGTGTAGGGGTCAATTAATGGCTTGACTGCTTATAAAAATCATACAACTATGTAAAAAAAATAAAATTTTCTTATTATATCAATTGATTTTTTTTATTAAGAAGTATTATTTTTTTGAATAAAATATTGAATCAGAGAGTAAAATCCATGCTTCTTAACCATAAAAATGCTTTTAAATTTGTCTCTGTTACCATTTCAAAGGAATATGTTTAAGAATAACGTTGACTCATAAAACAAATAAAAAATAAAAGCATGCAGAAATTATATTTTTCATGGTTCTAGACCGTAATTTTATCAACAAAACTCATTTTAAGGATTTTTAGGCAAAATTTTGACTTTTTATCAATTTCACCAAAAATTTATAGGTATATTGTTAAAAAAAAACTTAAAAACTATGTTAAGTAAAATTTACACATTGATTTTCTTTTTCTTCTTAAAAACTTATCAGCAACCTTAGTGATTGTGTAAAATTTGAACACATGAAATCTGATTTTAACAACAAATATTTTGTACAAAGTCACCCCAATATGCTAAATACAATTTTTAACGCCACTTGTTTTCAAATACTATTGAAAAACATTTTTTTTCAACAATAGTGCATGGACCTTGTGTGGCCTACCCCAGTACATGTATTTTTTGCAAATAAAAAAAAATTAGAACCAAAAAGTAAGAAAAATGTATATTTCCGCTTGAATTTCGGGAATTCCCGGGAAATTTAAAAAATTCCCGGGAAACGGGAAATATTATTTTTCGGGAAATCCCGGGAATTCCCGGGAATTTTTTTCCCGGGACGGGAAATTGGACGCTCTAGTCTGTGTGTATGTGTTCCAAGGCTTCGTTCGATTCTTTTACCGGAAGAGAGGCCCAAACATCAAAATTGCATTTGGTGCAACATGGTTTCAATGCTGCATGATGCTGCTGCGTTGCTCCCGGGCGTTGAAGGCCCCTCTTTTTCGAGTCCAGAGAACAACACACGAACCGAGGCCCAGGAAATTACTGATCTGGCCAAGGATCGAGCCTCGTCCGAGCGGTGCCTGCCGGGCCGGGCCGGGCCAGGAACACACGGAGTTTATTAAAAACTTGGCAAATAGCTAGTTTATTAGCAAATCCGGACCGAAGTTCCTGGCTCGGGATCTGGCTCTTGCGAGGTTCGAGGCTGCTACAGTCGGGGCCGATTAAGGATGGAATCTTGCCGGGAATGTTTGCACTGACGAAGGATATTGGCTCCCGTTGCGGGGTACCGGAAATTTCATTTCGAACGATTAGAAGCTAATTGCGACTAGATTAAACTGGTTCGGGAGAAAAGATTTACTGCTTTAGTTTGTCGTGTTTTAGTGTAACAACATTAACAAAATGTTAAAATAAACACTATTTTGATTGGTTTCAAAATTTAAACACACGTAAAACTGCTCCTTTCCTTCACTGTTTTAAGACAACGATTCTTCAAACCATTCCCCACTACCTAAATTTCAAACTAAAACTGCATTCTTGCAGCCCTAAGGCCTTACCGCTCCAACCGAGATGCATCTCTCATCGGTCAGACCGTGTTTCGCGGAAAACCAGTTTTCCCCCCAAAAAACCATCACTCCTCTCTGAATGTTCTACACCTCACCGTATGGGAAATGTTCTTCAAATCCCAAACCTCGCTCATTTTCCTCTTTTCCCCTATTTCCACCAGAGCCAGACCAGGCGAGATTCGCCGCCGCCGAGTGGAAAAATAGCCTGAGGCTTCAAACTTCAAAATTATTTAATTAAAATTTCAAACTGTAAATGAGAAACTAGACTCCTTCCTGGTTTTCGCTCCCAATGGATCTTGTACACATCCCTCGCCCAGCACACGTGTGTTCTTCTTCCTTCTTCCTCCTCCTCGAGGACTCAACTCGTGGAAGCGTTTTGCTAAATGAACTGAGCGCAAAACACGAACACAACGATGTTCAGAAATATGTACACCGAAAAGCCCCGCTCCCAAGTTTTGGACCCACGTGGATGTGCATCCTCAGGCACGTGGCACGCGGGGGTGTTTCCTTCTTCTCTACATCGAGATCGCGCGTGGAGCACAGCATCCAGTAATGAATGAACGGCGAGCGGAGTATTCGGCAAAACTTTTTTGTAATTTGGTGTGGAAAAGTGTGAGCGTGAGGGTGGTGTAATTTAGGATTCTTCTATTAAAAGGTTAAAAAATTTGCATGCAATTTAAATTTAAATTGAATATTAACTTTAATAATAAATAATTTAACTATTGTTTAATAACAAAAAATTACTGATTTATTAAATTTTTATTTTCGTATTTCTTTTTAAGTTTTTATTTGTACGGATCAGTGGTTCCAAAATTCCAAATTGCAACGTTATACAAAGTATTGTGAGTAATTAACTATCAAGTGTACAAGTTTTAAAATAAAAATTTCAATTTATTATTTGAAGGCCACTGATTTTTTTTTTATTATTTTAGATTTTCATTGTACACTAAAATTTGTAATTTGGTTAAAAAAATATATTTCCTTCTGATTTTTAGGCTGATTGTGAAAAGAGAGCGACATAAACTTTGAAAAATATTTGCAAAGGTCCTGTTTTTTTAAACTTCTTAAAAAAACCTCTAAATTTCAATTTTTCAATCCTTAGGCCGTTGCAAATATTTTTTGAAGTTTATGTCCTCGGCTATTACCAAAGTTAAGAGGGGGAATTACAAGCCTAGGTTTCAACATTAAGATTAAAAAAGAGTTTTAAATGCATTTTACAGGCGTACAGTTGCTTTCCAATCATAAATTTTGAAAATATCGAGGTATTCATTGACTATGTTTATTGGTATTTCATGAAAATTTAAAATGTTTTCAAAGGAGTTGCTAAATATGGTGATAAAAGCGGGAAAATACATTTTAACTGATTTTTAGTTGATAAAACTTTAATTTTCATTAACATTTTGATGTTTTTCAAAAAAATATTTTTTTGCCCCCAACTTTGAAGGGGAGATGACATAAACTTAGAAAAATATTTGCAACGGCCTTATATAAAAAAAAATAAGCAGAAAGTATCACAACATGCTTTACACATCAATACAGCTTGCACCTGTCACATATTTGCAATGTTTCAATGAATTAATTAAAAATTATGATTTAATCTAAGTTTTTCGTCTTCTCCAATTTGTAGCCCTTAAATTCAAAATTTATAAAAAAAGCATAAAAATGCTCTGTAAGTTTAATAATGCAGAAATTAAAATTATTCAATGTATCCTTAACACTCAAACGCTCGGGTAGTCATTTGACCCCTATTTTTTTCTTAAAAATCTCATAACTTTTGATAGAATTGACCAATTTGGATGCTTCCGGGTGCAAAAGATCCAGATTTGTCTATATTTTCAACTGTCAGACGGAGGACAAATGTGGTCCATTTTTACCGGAGATATTCCGGATTCTGTTAGTACCTCGGCCCTCCTAAATAAATATTTGGCCAATATAATAAAAACTTTCAACAGAATAAAATCGAAATGATGCAAAACTTCATGAATCAGCCTAAAACATCATCCTGCATAGATACATGACATGTTGAAGACCTTCGGGCACCGGAACAGGTTCTATCCGGAAACGGTTCACTGAGCTGATGTCAATTGTTGCCCAACTGGAACCGGCTCCGCTGCCCCGTAGGACTTAACCATGTCAATTATTTTTGCAGGATGATGTATTAGGATGATGCCTTGTAGTTTTGCATCATTTCCGAAATTTTTCTGTTGAAAAGTTTTTATTATATTGGCCAAATACCCATAAAGGAGGGCCGAGGACCCCAACAGAATCCGGAATATCTCCGGTAAAAATGGACCACATTTGTTCCCCATCTGGCAGTTCAAAACATAGACAAATCTGGATCTTTTGCAACCGAAAGCATCCAAATTGGTCAATTCTATCAAAAGTTATGGGATTTCTAAGAAAAAAAATAGGGTTCAAATGACTACCCGAGCGTTTGAGTGTTAATAGTTTGCAACCGATCACAAGTTTTTTCAATGTAATGTTATTGCATTTTTTTCCTATTGTTTTTAAAGAAATTATGAAGGCGTCAATTTAAAAAAAAACTTGCAGTAGCCTGAATAAGAATAATAAATTTAACAATTTATAAAATTTTCAATATAAGCCTACTGTTAAAAATTAAAAAAGATCAGTTTCTATTTGGACACAAATCAATTTTTAATTAAATAAACATATAACTCCAAAACACTGTAGAGCAATTCCAGCTCAAATCAGGTTTTTTTCTAAAACTTTTGTACCCGACCCTCTCCGATTTCAATGAAACTTTGTAGACATGTTATCCTAGGCCTATATTAGACATTTTTGTGTATATGGAGCAAATAGTACTCAAGAATAACATTTGAGAAGGGCGTAAGGTATTTAAATATTTTTGTATTCTGTAATTTAAAAATTTCTGTATCTCGAAGCCGTTGGGTCGTATCAAAAAGTAGTCAAAGACAAACTTGTAGGAAATTGGACGGGCTTTCTGAAAAAAATACACTGAAACAAAAATACACGTCACATCTATGAGAATTTTTGATTTTTAAGTCTAAAACTTAAATTTGAAGGTGATGTCACGATTTTTTTTCGTTCAAAATTTTTGAGGAAATAGCCTAAAATGTTACCAAATGACTGACGAAAAATGCAGGATGGTATGTCTCTCCTAAAAAAATACAAAAATACTTTACTAAAACTGTTTTTTTGAAAAGTGGTCTAAACGTCAAAATTTTTAAAAATTGGTAGTGGGAATCGATTTTCCACACAATTTTACATAAAAAACTCCATATTGACCATTGTCCTATGTCCAATCCTTGGGAAGATACAGCGGTTTTAAAAATAAAAATGTTGAAAAAACGGGATTTTTGGTGGATTTTGACAATTTCTATATGACAGACTTGGTTTTTTAATCTAGTAAATATTTTTAACGGAAAGCTCGTCCAATTTCCCATAAGTTTGCCTTTGACAGCATTTCAATTGGATGTAAGGGCTTACATCCTTACAGGTCGTATCGAGGTGCTCCGATTTGGATGAAACTGTCAGGGTTTGTTTGTCTATACATAAGATGAACTCATGCCAAATATGAGCCCTCTACGACAAAGGGAAGTGGGGTAAAACGGGCATTGAAGTTTGAGGTCCAAAAAACATGAAAAATCTTAAAATTGTTCGCATTTCCGTAAAACTTTATCGATTCTTGTTCTCTTAGATGCATTCGAAAGGTTTTTTGAAGCCCTTTAAAATGTGCTATAGACATCTAGGATTGGTTTGACTTTTTCTCATAGCTTTTGCAAATTACTGTTACAAATGGATTTTTTTTAAACCTTAATAACTTTTTGCAACAGCCTCCAACACCCATACTCCCATAGGTCAAAAGTTAGGGAATTTCATGGACTTTAAGCCTATGGCATTAACTTTTTGGCCAATCGCAGTTTTTCTCATAGTTTTACGATTTTTCTAGAACAAACATATTACAACGTTAGTTTTTGCCCTGTAGGTCACCATAGCGGCACTTTTTGGTCTCAATTTTAACATATTCGGAATCCTCAGAAAATTTTACATTAGATTGAGGTGTTCGAATTTTGGATTTGATTGAAAAAAATGCCATTTAGAATTAATTAAAATATTATTTAGCATTTTGTCGGATTAGGGGTAAAACAAGTTTTCGCCTACTTGATACAGCGTTTGACGTATTGATCATAGGGTAAATAAGAACTATTTCTATTTTCAAAAATGTTTTACTTAATTATTTTTTAAATCAAAATTATAACTCCAATACTTCTGAATTACGTGAAATTGTTCGAGGATTCCGAATATGACAAAATTGAGACCAAAAAGTGCCGTCTTCTTGGCTTACAGGGCAAAAATCACCGTTGTAAAATGTTTGTTCTAGAAAAATCGTAAAACTATGAGAAAAACTGCGATTTGCCAAAAAGTTAATGCCATAGGCTTAAAGTCCATGAAATTCCCTAACTTTTGACCTATGGGAGTATGGGTGTTGGAGGCTGTTGCAAAAAGTTATTAAGGTTTTAAAAAAATCAATTTTTAACAGTAATTTGCAAAAGCTATGAGAACAAGCCAAACCAATCCTGGATGTCTATAGCACATTTTGATGGGCTTCTAAAGACCATTCGAATGCATTTAAGAGAGGAATTGATGAAGTTTTACGGAAATGCGAGCAATTTTATGATTTTTAATGTTTTTTGGACCTCAAACTTCAATGCCCGTTTTACCCCACTTCCCTTTGTCGTAGAGGGCTCATATTTGGCATGAGTTCATCTTATGTATAGACAAACAAACCCTGAAAGTTTCATCCAAATCGGAGCACCTCAATACGACCTCTAGAACAAACCGAGCAGAATTTACAAATACTGCCTCTTAATTACATTGCTTATAACTGAAAATAGAATATTTTTTTCAGTGTGGTAGAAACCAGGATAGTAAATTTAATTACGTAAATATAAAAACGATATAAATCAAAAAGCTGTCAAACGAAAACTTATGGGAAATTGGACGAGCTTTCCGGTAAAAATATTTACGAGACTGAAAAACCAAGTCTGTCAAATAGAAAATGCCAAAAACCACAAAAAATCCCGTTTTTTCAACATATTTATTTTTAAAGCCAAAGGATTGGACATAGGACAATGGTCAATATGGAGACTTTTATGTAAAATTATCTGGGGAATCGATTCCCACTACCGGTTTTTAAAAATTTTGACGTTTAGACCACTTTTCAAAAAAACAGTTTTAGTAAATGATTTTTGTATTTTTTTTAGGAGAGGTATACCATCCTGCATTTTTCGTCAGTCATTTGGTAACATTTTAGGCTATTTCCTCAAAAATTTTGAACGAAAAAAAATCGTGACATCACCTCCAAATTTAACTTTTAAACTTAAAAATTGAAAAATGACATAAAAGTGGCATGTATTTTTGTTTCAGTGTATTTTTATCAGAAAGCCCGTCCAATTTCCTACAAGTTTGTCTTTGACCACTTTTTGATACGACGCAACGGCTTCTAGATACAGTAATTTTTAAATTACAGAAAAAAATATATTTAAATACCTTACGCCCTTCTCAAATGATATTCTTGAGTACTATTTGCTCCATATGCACAAAAATGGCTTTTATAGGCCTAGGATAACATGTCTACAAAGTTTCATTGAAATCGGAGAGGGTCGGGTACAAAAGTACCAGAAAAAAAACCTGATTTTAGCTGGAATTGCTCTAATTTTTAAGATTTTGTTCATAAATTTTCAATCCTCTCTTTGAACGAATCAATACTTGTTTTATTATAAATATGATTTCCTCAATTTCACAGAATTTAATTAGTAATCATCATCAGCCTGTTATGAAATTTCAAAAATAAATTGATTGATTATGGTAATTTTGAGGTTTAATTATGAAACATTTTTTGTTCATTGTATTGCAAGAAGAAAAGCTTAAAATCATTTTTTGAAATAAATTCACAACTTCAACAAACAATAACAAAAAAATAAGCAAATTTAGCACGATTTCGCCAATATTTTGAAATCCGTGAAAGTACACAATTTCCACGAAATCCTGAGAAATTTAGGGAAATCAATACATAAAAAAAAAAAAACAAACAAAAAAAATTCTTTATTGGCAATCGTTTGAATTGTCAATTTTTTTAAAAATATGAAAATTTAAATAATAAGCCAAAATGGAAAAATTGAATTAACAAATAAATGGTTGGAAAATGTGTTATACATTGGTCTACTTGGTTTGCAATCACTAGATTTAAAAAAAAATCCACGTTTTGACGAAAAAATATTTTTTGTAAAATATTTTTTTATTCTGTTGTACATCGACAACTCACTAGAATTGAAAATATGTTAAAAAAAACTTAAACATGTCAAAAACAGTTAAAAAAAAGCAGGAGAATGCATTTTAAATTGATTTAAGCTGATTGCACTCAAAATTTTGAAAAAAAATTAAATAAGCGTACTGAAATCTCAACGGTTAAACTTTAGATTTAAAAATTAGATTTTTTTAAGGTTATTTGAAAATTTTCACGCTCCATGAAATTTCCGTAAAATTTTGTGATTTTGAATAGTGGTTCCCGTGAAAACTGCATTTGTTTTTTTCGTGGATAAAATCAAAAAGTTTAATCATATCTTTTAATTATCTAAGCATAATTTTGTTATTTTTGTTAACTTATAAGACCAATTCTGAATCGATTGAAAAAATGATAATTTTGTTATTTTCAAGTAGGGATTTTAATGATAAATATCCATTATTTTAATATTCGCAGAAAAAAAATCAACTGCTAAATGTTCAAAGATAACAAATTATAAAAAAAGCTGACAAAAAAGAACTTTGTCTCCTTCTTTCCAATATTCTTTGAAAAAAAAAAAATTTGTTTATTTTAGACTACAAAAATTAATTACAAAAAATAAACATTTTCAGTAGTCTGATACAACTGTAAGCATAAAAAAAATCCATGGATTGAGAAAAAACACTATTAAACAACATAAAAGTTCAATTCTATCATATTCAAGGCGGTAGCAATAATTAACTTAAACAGTTTGTTTCCAAATTTCATGAAATGAAACACTGTGAAACAAAAAAAAAATGGGCTTCATATTAAAAAAAGACTAAAACCCGTTTGAAACTGAATTAATATTTTTAAGAAGTTTTGTTTTTGTTCAAGACAAAAGTTTGTTGTTAATTTTGTGTTACTTTGGATTTCTTATGTTATGTAAAATCTTTTGAACATGATTTATTATTTGTTTTGGAATAGCTTCATTTATCAATCATAAACATTTTGAAGGCTTGAAAAGATTATTTATTTAGATAAATGATTTTTTTTACGAATTTAGAATTTCTGAATTCAAGCATTTTCTTTTTTTATTGCTATTCTAAATATATGGATGTATTTTTTAAGTAAACATGATTTTTCCAGTTTAGCACTGCAAATAAATCGAAAATACTAAATTAATCACCCTACAAGTTTCCCAATTCCACCTCGTCTTCCCGCTTTCCCACAACCTACAGCGCACCACTTTCACTCGTGTTTGCCCGGTTAAATGGATGGGAAAAACACAAGAAAATACACAGTTTTCCTAGCTGGAAGCAACCAAAATGTACTACGCGAGCGTTCCTCCAAAACAAGATCAGAAAACTGAAACAGGAGAAAAAAAGAACAAGTAGAAGAATAGAGTACACGAAAAACTTGAAGCTCACGCCACCTACCACCCTCTTTGTCTTAGTAAATATTTTAATTAAATTAAGCAATTTTTTAATTTGCTTACTCCGGTTGGCAGTCGTGAATTTTTGATTGAGCTGGAAAGTTTGAGGCTGCTGCTGTTGACGCCGTGCGCGCACGGATTGCGGCGTATCCTGAGTTTGAGGAGTTATTAGATTTCATTTTGATATTTATGATTTAATATTTTTGAACTTTGAGCAATAATGTTTTTTTTGTCATGACTCTTTAATTGTTATTGGAATAAAGGATTTTGATCTGAAACTCACATTTCTTCAAAATTTAGTACTTTTTGTTACTCAGGTCATGCCAAGACGACAACTCATTACAGTCCCCTCCCACAGTTTCCCTCCTCACACGAATCCTCAGCATCAGTGTCGAACAAACAAAGAAAAAGTAAAAGTTCCAAAAAGCGGGTTGAAAAAAGGGTTTCACATCCTCCCCTCCCCATAGCAAAACGTGTGCGGGATGTGTTTGACAGTTTTTGCCAATTAGGCGTATCAGCAGTGATTAAATTTCTCCACAATCCGTTACGTCGTCCTCGGCTTCAGGGTCGTCCCGGAATCCTTCCCTTATACCAACAAACATCCCCCGGCTGAAGTGTAGAGTACCACCCGGGATCGATTTAATAAGGAAACAGAAATTTTCCAACACCCTCGTACTCCTCGCCCAATTGGCGGTAGAGTGGCCAGAAGGGACACACCAATCGAAAAAAAAGAGCAAAAGGGTTCAAACCAATTTTTCACGTGAGTTATTGATTTTCCTCCACCCATCGAACAGTTCAGGGTTGGTCAAAACGCCACGCCATGGCCCGACGGGTGCCCGTCTGACCAAACTATGGCAATAGATCCTGGCCTTGTCAATGGTGGTTGGTAGGGTGGTTGTTACACGGAGAAAAATCTTGTTTCTTGTTTCTTGTTTCTTGTTTCTTGTTTCTTGTTTCTTGTTTCTTGTTTCTTGTTTCTTGTTTCTTGTTTCTTGTTTCTTGTTTCTTGTTTCTTGTTTCTTGTTTCTTGTTTCTTGTTTCTTGTTTCTTGTTTCTTGTTTCTTGTTTCTTGTTTCTTGTTTCTTGTTTCTTGTTTCTTGTTTCTTGTTTCTTGTTTCTTGTTTCTTGTTTCTTGTTTCTTGTTTCTTGTTTCTTGTTTCTTGTTTCTTGTTTCTTGTTTCTTGTTTCTTGTTTCTTGTTTCTTGTTTCTTGTTTCTTGTTTCTTGTTTCTTGTTTCTTGTTTCTTGTTTCTTGTTTCTTGTTTCTTGTTTCTTGTTTCTTGTTTCTTGTTTCTTGTTTCTTGTTTCTTGTTTCTTGTTTCTTGTTTCTTGTTTCTTGTTTCTTGTTTCTTGTTTCTTCTTTCTTGTTTCTTCTTTCTTGTTTCTTGTTTCTTGTTTCTTGTTTCTTGTTTAATTTTTATTGTTCAAAAAATGTAGTTAAAATTCATTGGTTGAATTATTTCATTGATAATACTTTTTAAACGTATAAAACCGGTTCACAACAACCCTCACCCTTAAAAAGGGGTTAGGGAGTTACGACCATCAGCTCTGTTCAACTACGTGCACGTAGGTCGTGCCGCCGGAGAATATCCCTGTCCACCCAGGTACGCTTTCCACTAACCAACAAACACAACGCAGCCGTAACGAGAGGAACGCGGTTGATCACGAAACTCGAACCCAACTCAGGACCTGCCGGATTCAACCAATAAAGCTGGACTAAAGTACTCTCGCTTCACACACACAGCATCCCATCCATCGGGCTTCGCCGAAGGAAAGTAATGAAAAAATACCTTTCTATCAAATATTTATCCCCCACCTCTCTCTCCTGTCCACTTTGTTTCCCCTTCAGTCCAGCCGTTTTTTACCACTCGTATTTTATTTTATGATGATTTATTTAATAGATATTAATGCTCCCTTCACTGGGTTCGCCGTTCACCTCAACTCACCCCTGCCTGAAACGGCTCCTGTTGAACAGGGACACTCCACGATGGTGGATGGGTTTTTCCTCCCTTCGTCCTTAAATCACTCTAAACAGAACCGTCATCATCGTCATCGACCAGTAGTGGCACTAATAGTGATGGCGGTGTGTTGCGCCAATATCATCGCAGTGAACCCCGGGAAGACCAAACCAGACAAACAGACCACACCGCGGCCACCCACCTCCCTCCTGGCCATCAACCGCCAGGGATCACACCAGACACCAACCAAGCGCTCGCCCTTAACGCTGTCAACTAGGATGAGGATACCTGGTGATGGCGGTGGTTGAGGAGCAGTTTTACGTTTTACTATACAAGTTGATTGAAGGTGACAAAAAAGGGATAATCGGAAGCTGCAGAGCAAGGGAAAATATAACTTCATGGAGTGAAAAATGGGATACCGGTTTTGAAAAGGGAATATATTGTTTTATAAATCATGCCACACAGAAAAAAATCAATTCCCGTAATCGTGAATTAAGTTCACGAATGTGAGATCCACGAAGGAATTTATTCATGAGTATGGTGCATTTGCACCATAAACGTGAATATATTCCTTCGTGGTTCTCATAATCGTGAACTGACTTCACGGTTTCGAGAATTGATTTTTTTCTGTGCAATGCATCAAATTCTAATTTTTATTGCTTTTAAATGTGTGAAAAAATGCATGCATTATTTTTTTCAAAATGCATTCTAAATTCTAAATAAAAAAAATCTTACTTAAATTTTATGGTAACATTTTTAATACATAAAATGCAATTTTCAATCCTTATTAATATTTTGTAATTAAAAAATATTTAATGCAAAGCACCATCTCCTGCTACGTTAACGTATCAAGCTCATATTTGGAATTTGGGCTCAATACGCCCAACTTAACAAGCCCCCGAATTCCCACCAAAAACTCATTTTATAACATCCTTATAATGTTTATACTTGCATAACTTGCAATTTTAGAATTGACGGAAAAAAAAATTAAAGTAAAGGAAAAATGTGTTTTCATAAATTAATTATTTTGCAAAATTTTGGTAGAAGCATAACTGTAACAATGTATAAAGCAGTGATTCTCAGCAGGCTGAGCCTCTTGTAATTTTGCAACACACACAACATTACTGAAACTTGTAATAACTGAACAGATTGATTATTAAATTTTGTAAACTAATGTTTTAATCAATGTTTTGCCTTCCTCACCTTACTGAGGAAAGGCTTTAAAATCACTCGAAAAATGAACTTATTTATTTATTTATTTATTTCATCTTCGGCACTCGCCGCACAGACTACAACTTATGTCCTATTTTTAATAATAGTTTTAAATACACACATTGACATTTATTAATTTGATCTCGTAGACCCATCTTCACGTATACAAATCGACTCAGAATCATGTTCTGAGCAAATGTCTGTGTGGATGTGTGTAGGTGGGTGGACAAAAAAATGTCACTCGATTATATCCTGACTGGATGAACGGATTTTGACCGTATTAGTCTCATTCGATCCGTCTTGGGGTCCCATAGGTCTCAATTTAAAATCAGCAAGTTTAGTTAAGTACTTCAAAAGTAATGCTAAAAAAAGTTTGTAAGATTGTAAAAAGGGTGGTTTTGCAAGAAAACCTATCATGTTATACATTTTTAGAAAGGTATTGAAAAGACCTTTCCAATGATCCCAAAACATTGAAGGTCTGACAACCCTATCAAAAGTTATTAGCACTTAGGTATTATTTATACACTTTTGGAGGCCGGATCTCAGATATTTCTATGAAAATGATGTCCGGGTTCATCATGCGACCTGTCGCTAGTTAGATAATCGAAATATCTTTCAAATGAGCCTAAAACATCGAGGATTTGACAACCCTATCAAACGTTATTAGAACTTAAGTGTTATTTATACACTTTTTGGAGGCCGGATCTCAGATATTTCAATGAAAATTATGTCCGGGATCATTATGCGAACTGTCGCTAGTTAGATAATCGAAATACCTTTAAAATGAGCCTAAAACATCGAGGATCTGACAACCCTATCAAAAGTTATTAGCACTTAAGTGTTTTTCATACACTTTTTGGAGGCCGGATTTCAGATATTGTGATAGAAATATTGTCTGAATCTTCCATGCGAATAGGTTTTTTTATCAGACCTTGCCGATGAGCCAGAAATATTGAAGGTCTACGAACCCTATCAAAAGAAATGAGTAATAAAGTTGATTTTTTTAACATGTTAAGGGGGAATGTTGCTATTTTTACTGATTGTATTGACTTTATGAATGTGAGGAAGGCACCAAACATCTGAAGGTGGTTTAAGTAACGTTTTTTGTTAGATTTTTACTGTGATAAAATGATTTCCGATTTTCAAATTTTTCACAAAACAAACATCTATTAAATCTCTTCAAAAAATCCTTCCTAATAAAATGTCCTGAGTGAAAATTAAATATCTTCCAATTCGTTACTTTTCTCTATTTTAATTTAGTGTTAAAAAATCTGGTATTTGAAAGATTTTTGTTTTATCTTTCCAAATATAATTTAATTGCACTTTTTTTTTTACATTGAAACATTTATTTATTATTTGAATGTTTTTTAATTCGAAAATCAGGCCGTTTCAAATATTTTTCAAGGTTTATGCCTCCCGTGTAAACACGAGACAGAGATCGACAATTCTTTTTGCTAAGAATTTCGCGACGAAAAATAAGGGCAGTGAAAATAGCATAGTTTTCAATGCATCACAATTTTATGTGGTAGTTCGAATATTTTTTTAACCTTTTTTGTATCATTTTAATTAAAAAAATACTAAATTTAAAGTAATTACATCTCTGAATGATAAAAATGTTTTACAAGATCGATTTCCTTTGATCTACATTTGATGATTTGATTGAATATTTATTTTGAATATTAAATTTTCATACATTCATCTTTCAAAACTATGAACTTTTCAAAACTCTTTCTAGAAAAAAAATTAGACAGTACATAACTTTTTTCCCTAATTCTCGAAAAAAATGTTTTTTTTTTTATAATTTGTGGTGGCTTATGTAGCTACGCTCTTTTTAGAAGCGATGATTTTGAATGCTGGAATGAAACATTCTCTTTTTCGGGTTTGTGTAAACACGTGAAAGAGACTGTCAATAATCATTACTGAGAATTTCGTGACGGAAAGGAGGGCAGCAAAAATTGAGAGATGACATTTTGGACATGATATTTTTTTGTGATACTTTTCGCATAAAAATATTTAAATTTTTAAAACAACAATTCTTTAAAACAAAAAAAACTAAATAATGGAATTTAAATGATGTACAGTCCAGGCTTGTTACCCGGGCCTTGGTTGTGATGAGATTCAAATATTTAAAGTTCACCTGAAATCTATTTTTGCTTATTTTTAACATAAAATCATATTTTACAAACTCAAGTGGTTCATGGCACTTTTCATTACAAAATCCTTTTTTTCATCTTCATCTTCTATTGAAAACTCCCAGCTTACTTTAGAGCATTTTTTTTTCAATGACCTTAAATAATACAGCGAAAAAAAAACTGAGCTCGAATATTCGGAAATTTTACTATCCGTAGTTTTTTCGAGGACTTCTAAGAATCGAGCCTGCACTGTATGTTATTTCGATGATTTTCAAGATAATCTGATATTGTCTTTTACCGTCAGCTTTCACATTGTTCAATTACCAGCGCCACTGCCCGAACCAAAGCAAAGCTCGCTCCCACCGTAACCTTTCTTTAAGTGCTCCTTGAAGGCCCCCCTACCAACCAACTCTTCTTCAATCGATCGATCGGCCGCGATAAGCGCGATTGAGAGAATTATTAATATCTCATTAGTGGAAGATAAATTCTCCCGCGATCGATTCCGGTTCTGCGCGCATTCTTTTGTCTAAGTCCTTTTTTGGACCGGCCGACCGTCCGAGCTTCGAGCAGCTCTCTAGCTCCCCGGTTGGTGTCCCTCGTCCCGTGAGGACAAGTTTGGGTCGTTAACGAAAAATACTACAAAACAAAACAGGCACAAACCAGGCCCCCGATTTGCATGATAAGACCTGGGAACGTGGTTCATTAAGAGTTTCTTCCCCCTCGTTTGGATGTTCCTTAATTGATTTCCAATTAAGAAGTTGACGTAACAAAACATGCAAGCCCGGTGGAGACCTGTCACTCTCCTTCTCTGGTGCCCCTTCTGAGAGGGGGAAACTGACCGGGGTCTGATCCAGATCTCCCAGATGGAACCCCAAACTGATTCTTCTGAACGTCGTGCTGCTGTTTGTTTCTTCGGGGATTGTCTATTTTGATACATGCTTTCGGAAGCAGAAGAAAAGCCAGCGTGTTCTCCTTAGGGGTGCGACGTTCCACACACCCGAGAGTCCGACCTAGATTTTCCCTCTTTTTCCAATTTCCTCAACAAAGACATATGTGGTGGTATGTGTGTGGGGAAGAAGGCACAAAGCCGGAACAAACATTTCACACTTTTGGAAGAAGATTGAGAATGTTCATCTTCTTGGTCGTCCTGACACCTGCCGAAAAGTTCCAAGTCCCTCTCGTTCGGTCCAACTTGCTAGCTGGCGTTTAATAAATTCGAGAAGAAGAAATTTAATTTATCTGCACATCGATTGGAACGTGTTCAATTACAGTTTTGCCAAACAGGACATCACACAGACATCCAACGACGCAAAGAGAAGAGTCGAAAATAGTTTGGAAGCTCTCGGTGGTCGATGGCCAGTGGGTCAACTTCCGGTGCCGGAAGAGGGAGGGAGCGATGACACACAATTGAAGATGAGATGCGTTCCAATGTGTGTGTGTTTTCACTTTTTTTTTTGCTGTTGACTATTGGTTTTCTGTTGCGTTTGGGTGTATGTATGCCAATGTCAGGTTGGAACACGTGAATGCTTTTGTACACGTTTTGGGTTGTCCAGCTGGACAAGGAATTTTGATTGGGGAAAAGGGAGAGAGTGAAACGAATGTGTTTAAATTGCTTAAGTGAACTTGTTTAAATATTTATTTGAATTCAGAACTTCAATATTGCATAATTTCATCAAAAATCGATTCGAACTCAATACAATTGCGAAAGAAAAATAAAATCATAAAATCATAAAATCATAAAATCATAAAATCATAAAATCATAAAATCATAAAATCATAAAATCATAAAATCATAAAATCATAAAATCATAAAATCATAAAATCATAAAATCATAAAATCATAAAATCATAAAATCATAAAATCATAAAATCATAAAATCATAAAATCATAAAATCATAAAATCATAAATCATAAAATCATAAAATCATAAAATCATAAAATCATAAAATCATAAAATCATAAAATCATAAAATCATAAAATCATAAAATCATAAAATCATAAAATCATAAAATCATAAAATCATAAAATCATAAAATCATAAAATCATAAAATCATAAAATCATAAAATCATAAAATCATAAAATCATAAAATCATAAAATCATAAAATCATAAAATCATAAAATCATAAAATCATAAAATCATAAAATCATAAAATCATAAAATCATAAAATCATAAAATCATAAAATCATAAAATCATAAAATCATAAAATCATAAAATCATAAAATCATAAAATCATAAAATCATAAAATCATAAAATCATAAAATCATAAAATCATAAAATCCTTAATAATCATAAATAATAATCATAAAAAATAATCATAAATAATAAATATTAAATAGACAACGGCTTTTTGTGTAATCAAGATCAATAATTTATCTCATTAGACCCAATTACCCACACGATTGGTTCATTATCTTCACTCAATCATCAACCATCGACATGATTTACCGCGCGGGCTAGAAGCTTCAGTGTGTGGGAACATCCAGCTCCAATTCATTTCCGCAGAATCAAAGTCGTTTCCTCGACTCTCCGGAACATCTTTCGATCTTCGTTTTCATCGCCGAAGCGTTAATTATGATCAGCATATAATAAATGAATCAATGATCCAATTTTGTATCATTTGAAATGGATCATTATTGAATTATCCGGCTCGTTGCTCTGTGATGAACATCTTGGTCCAAGCCGAGCTGATGAAGTGTCGAAGTTTCCGGCTGGATGCTGGGAGGAGAAGTGAGGGGGGGGGGGCTAATTTGCGCGATAATCGAACTAACGAAATCCAATCATCTTCGCCCACCTCCCACCAATCTCTGGGCCGCAAGACCCGGCATCGATGAGAAATCATCTCTTAATCGCACACCAAATTGGAAGTTTGGATTCTTTCACGAGGTCGGCTGTGGCGTACCGGTACTCTCTCTCTCTTTCTCTCTCTCTCGATTAGTGCTATCATGATTCAAATATTTGAGCATGATAGTTCAATCGGTGCTGAATCGATCTGATTCGTCCGGGGTGATAGCAGGGTTGGAAAGATAAGACGTTCAATGGAAGACATTTCCCTTAAAAATACGTAATAGAACTCAAACCGTCAGTAGTCGGAAGGAAGAAATTTACTTCTGGTGACTTAATCAATCTACCGCAATAATGATCCAGTGCTTGCAGGGTGCAAACAAAGGAAGGAATAATCCTCTCTAATTAATTACGCGAAGGAATTCAATAAAACTTGCTCTTTCCCCTTTCGCAATTCCAG
The DNA here is from genome assembly GCF_015732765.1 of Culex quinquefasciatus. NCBI lineage: Eukaryota > Metazoa > Arthropoda > Insecta > Diptera > Culicidae > Culex > Culex quinquefasciatus. Next base: position 212,263,416 of record NC_051862.1, on the reverse strand, counting down.
GGTGAGGCTGGCATTATCAGTTGGAACGTGTGAGTTCGAATCCCGTTCCTCCCTGCAGCACTCTATCAACGCAAAGCGTTTTCCATTATTTCCGATATCGCTTCAGTGGAACTTTATCTGGTGACATCGGTTTAATTAAATATTTAATAAATTGATAATCTACCCTCATTACTTTCTTATCGATCCCAACTCAAATTAAAAAAGCACAAAAGTGAGTTACGCAAATATTGAATCGACTGTAAATTTGACGACTCGTTATTCAACGTCAGTTTTGACAGTCAATGCCAAGCTTCGTGTCGCGAACGATATCGACAAATCTTGACGCTAGAGGACTTGACATTTCAGGTGGTGTCAACCACTTGTAGATGCACGAACATCATCGGCGTTTCCGCCACCGCCAATTGCTGACTGCCGTTGAGCACGGAAGCAAGTCGCGCGCCGGTGGCCGTGTTGACATTCAGTGATATCAATCACAAACAGAGGGTAGAGGAAGTACTTGTGCGGTATGTGGCATGTTAGTTGTTGAGAGACACGCGTTTGACTGCCGGTTTGAAAGATTGTGACTGTGATTAGGGAGTGGGGAGCTTATCAGTGCATGAAAGTAAATTTACTTTTTTGATTCTTACCCTTATTTTTCGTTATCGTTACTTAAGCAAAAGTAACTAGATTTTTTGTTTTTTTTTTTTCAGTAATCACGAATATTTGTAAATTACACCATTCTCAAAATCTTCCACTTTTTTACCAACAAAAATCTCATTTTTGTATCAGTCAAACTCTAATCAACATAATTTCTATTCTTTTAAACAGGAATCGAGGTTGAAAAAAAAGGAACCTTTTTATGATTTTATGATTTTATGATTTTATGATTTTATGATTTTATGATTTTATGATTTTATGATTTTATGATTTTATGATTTTATGATTTTATGATTTTATGATTTTATGATTTTATGATTTTATGATTTTATGATTTTATGATTTTATGATTTTATGATTTTATGATTTTATGATTTTATGATTTTATGATTTTATGATTTTATGATTTTATGATTTTATGATTTTATGATTTTATGATTTTATGATTTTATGATTTTATGATTTTATGATTTTATGATTTTATGATTTTATGATTTTATGATTTTATGATTTTATGATTTTATGATTTTATGATTTTATGATTTTATGATTTTATGATTTTATGATTTTATGATTTTATGATTTTATGATTTTATGATTTTATGATTTTATGATTTTATGATTTTATGATTTTATGATTTTATGATTTTATGATTTTATGATTTTATGATTTTATGATTTTATGATTTTATGATTTTATGATTTTATGATTTTATGATTTTATGATTTTATGATTTTATGATTTTATGATTTTATGATTTTATGATTTTATGATTTTATGATTTTATGATTTTATGATTTTATGATTTTATGATTTTATGATTTTATGATTTTATGATTTTATGATTTTATGATTTTATGATTTTATGATTTTATGATTTTATGATTTTATGATTTTATGATTTTATGATTTTATGATTTTATGATTTTATGATTTTATGATTTTATGATTTTATGATTTTATGATTTTATGATTTTATGATTTTATGATTTTATGATTTTATGATTTTATGATTTTATGATTTTATGATTTTATGATTTTATGATTTTATGATTTTATGATCTGGGTAATTCTCTACCAACTCACACGAAATCGGAAAATTTGTTGATCACGAAACCGAGGTCCGTTTTTGATATCTCGTGACGGAGGGCGGTACGACCCCTTCCATTTTTGAACATGCGAAAAAAGAGGTGTTTTTCAATAATTTGCAGCCTGAAACGGTGATGAGATAGAAATTTGGCATCAAAGGGACTTTTATGTAAAATTAGACGCCCGATTTGATGGCGTACTCAGAATTCCGAAAAAAACGTATTTTTCATCGAAAAAAACAATAAAAAAGTTTTAAAAATTCTCCCATTTTCCGTTACTCGACTGTAAAAAATTTTGGAACATGTCATTTTATGGGAAATTTAATGTACTTTTCGAATCTACATTGTCCCAGAGGGTCATTTTCATTTAGAACAAAATTTTTCATTTTAAAATTTCGTGTTTTTCTAACTTTGCAGGGTTATTTTTAGAGTGTAACAATGTTCTACAAAGTTGTAGAGCAGACAATTACAAAATTTTGATATATAGACATAGGTTTGCTTATAAACATCACGAGTTATCGCGATTTTACGAAAAAAAGTTTTGAAAAAGTTACTTTTTGCGTTTCTCTTTGTTTCGTCGTCCGTGTCTGTCGCGGGTGACCATGAACGGCCATGATCGATGACGACCAACTTTTTTAAAACTTTTTTTCGTAAAATCGTAATAACTTGTGATGTTTATAAGCAAACCCCTTATGTATCTATATCAAAATTTTTGTAATTGTCTGCTCTACAACTTTGTAGAACATTGTTACACTCTAAAAAATAACCCTGCAAAGTTAGAAAAAACATGAAATTTTAAAATGAAAAATTTTGTTCTAAATGAAAAAATGACCCTTCTGGGACAATGTAGATTCGAAAAGTACATTAAATTTCCCATAAAATGACATGTTCCAAAATTTTTACAGTCGAGTAACGGAAAATGGGAGAATTTTTAAAACTTTTTTAGTGTTTTTTTCGATGAAAAATACGTTTTTTCGGAATTCTGATTACGCCATCAAATCGGGCGTCTAATTTTACATAAAAGTCCTTTTGGCACCAAATTTCTATCTCATCACCGTTTCAGGCTGCAAATTATTGAAAAACACCTCTTTTTTCGCATGTCCAAAAATGGAAGGGGTCGTACCGCCCCTCCGTCACGAGATATCAAAAAACGGACCTCGGATTCGTGATCAGGGACAAAAGTTACCCCTTAGGACAAAGTTTCACGCAAATCGAAGAGGGGTCGGGGCAACTGCTGTGTGAGTTGGCGGAGAATTACCCATCTTGTTTCAAATTTAATGCGAAAATCCTTTAATCCCTTTTTTCTTTATGATAATGACTTCACACGTCGTCGCTCCCAGCAGCGCCTGCCGGTCTTTGATAGCACCACGTACACACAAATGGTGGTGGCAGCTCCCGGATCATCCGAGGCCCGGTGACAAGTGGTGCCACCACCGCTACGCCACGAGGACCACCCGGGAGCCGGGGGGATCCCGGGCGAGAAATTTCACATAATTACTGTCATTAAAATAAAAATTATTCCCCACGCTCTCGTTTTTTTTTTTTTTTTAATTTTCACAAAAAGCTTTATGAGAATGTCGATGTATGTGTTTGTGTGTGAGGATTCCCCCAAAACTGACCTCGGTATGGTGGTTTATTGGGGTCTCTGGCTGAAACCTCACGTGAGGGGGGATAAGGGGACATAATGTTGTGTTTACTGGTTGGTCGTGATGACGTTAAGGTTTTTTTTGTTTCAACTTCTGTTGTTCGCGGTAATTTTTGCACACATATTTGGTTTTGATATCGAGGTGTGAATTCATAATATGCATAAAGATTTATGAGATTTTTATTGGTTTCAATTTAAATTTAAAATGGGTTTTTCCTTCACTTATTTTAAACTGTTTGACATCAACTAAAAAAACGATTCATTTTTTTTTTCAACCAAAACCTTTGTTCAATCCAAAGTCGAAGCACCTTGTTCGGAAGCCCCACGCGGTCACGCTACACTTCGCACGTACTTATTTAAATGAGGAGGTCTCACACCGTACTCTGCCCACGACCCACACTTACCAAGTTTTGCTCTGTGGAGAACCACATCGAAACCGGTAATTATATTTTGGGGCCTGTTGCTTTGGCATGAAGAATGAGGAGTAGTTCACTGCAAATTTTCAATTCTGAAGTTCAGATTTCAATCATTTTCGATTTGCTTTTTGAATGGATTAAAGTTTTAGGAAATACAATTTGCAAATTTACAGAGAATTTTATAAGGCTGCCAGGGTCAATCTCCCAGAAGACAACTGGAGTTGTTGAGGGCTTCCAAATGACGCACAAGTGTGTCATTTTAAAGAACCACCCAAAAAATCCAAAACTATTAATCGACCCAAATTCGGGAAAAATAGATTCAACGACTGTGTGTACATGAAACAGCTAATTACTACGCTAACCAGCCGCAAATATTAATTAAATTAATTACGTATTTATCAACGCAAAAAACAGGGTCGCCACTTGAATTTCGAATTATTTTGGAGTGGTTCGTGTAGATTTCGAATCAGGAAATGGTACCACTTTAACCTTCAAAAGATTTATGGATTTTTTAACAATTTGTTCAACAAATTTAAAAAAATAAAAATTAAAAAATACGTAATCGATAGAAGAATCAACTGCATGACATGATTTATTAAAATTAAGCCAAAAATTACAAAGTAAGAAATTTGTAGTTAAGGGTTAAGGGCAGCCCCCCAAGATAACGAAGCGAGGATCCCCATTTCAGCGGACCCAAACTGCAGTCCCGCGGGCGCTCAAGACCTGCCGGGCGCCGGGGAAGATCAGCCCGGACCGATTGTCAGGTGAATGGCGTCGGCTCAGCTCGACCAGGCCGTTATTTATGCCCGGAATATGCAAAGCACTGCGACGGGCTGCGCCGCCAACAACAGACTTGGCTGCTGCTGCTTGGGGGAGTGTGAAGATTTTATCTAAGCAAGTGCAGCTTTCAGTTAATGGGTCTGTGTTTTTGAGCTCGTCGTTTTTTTTTTTTCGTGCTTCCCTCCTCTTTCAAAGTAGCTCGTCGCGAGACCGTGGCGCGATAGTTCTACACCGTTTAATGTAATTTCGAAGTAAGTTTTGCCTCCCGAGGGGAACCTTCGCACGTCGTTTAGATAAGTTATAGGTCAAGGAGATACGGTTGGCGGCCGATGCTATTTATTGGGTTGAGGAGAGAGAGCTTGAGTTAATTTTTCTGCTCAACAATGGTGTGCAGCTTTAATTTGCATGGGTTGCAATAGGAGTTACTTATATTTCAACGGTGGTAATTATTTAGATTAAAATAACAAAACATAAATTTTACAGCCTTGTTCTTGCTCAGCAGTTTCCCAACACTTAAAACAAAAATTAATCCATCAAGCGCTGCATCCCGGCCATCTCTCAGTCACATTTTCAAATCTGACACGCGAACATTTCCTAAGCCGCTGCCGCCACCCTAATGGAGACCACTTCCAACCGAAATCAAAACACGCTTCTGCCAAGATAGCCATAACACATTAGCGCTCTCGTTAAGTCGCCTCTGCCTTCGTATGTAAGTCCTCTGCTTAATCCACCCCACTCTCCGGTCTCGATCTCTGGTTTGGAAACATTCATCAACATCTTAATTTGCTTCGATGTAGGTTTGCCTCTTTGGTCCCTCTCATTCCCGCACAGTGGAATCTCTCGAAAATCAACGATTTCCAAGTCATGTACGAGCGACTGACCTCGCAAATGACGTCCACGCCGCGACCACGACCAGCTCATCCTAAGCCACTTGAGATGGCGTCGGCTGCCGGTCGGATTCCCCAGTCGGATGATTTGAAGTGGCCGGATTGGCTACTCTTGAGAGTATCGTAGAGAAGCTCCCCCGCAATGCCTCTTCCATGTTTGCTGGTAGGGATTAACGTGGATTACGTATTTAATTTAATGAAAAAATACTCAAATGTTTCATAAAACTTAAGAAAATTAACGCTTAAAAAAATATTGCGAATTTATGAATTCTTTTCGCCCCTCCGTCACAAGAAACTGAAAAATGGACCTCAGATTCGTGATCAGGGACCATAATTACTAATTAGGACAAAGTTCACGTAAATCGAAGAGGGGTCGGGCAAAACTGCGTGCGTTGGTAGAGAATGACCCATATGTTCTACGGGACCAAAAAGGTTATTTTTCAACTAAGCAAAGCACGAACAAAAATATTTTCACAGAAGTATCAATTTGTGTAATTTTCAAAAGAATTGATAATGTACATTTTATTAAATCTTAAATCATTTTGCTTTTAGCTTCTTTTTTGTCGTCTAGTTTATGTCGCCATTTCCTTCAAAAAAAATCAGAGGACAAAAATTTTTTTTTTTTCGAAAAAAATATCCGAGTGAATTTGCTTTTAATTCGAAGCAATTTAAATGCATTTTTTTGCGTTGATTATTATTTTCAGTATGATTGAACCAGTTTTTTCCCATAATTGTGAAAACTCCTTGTACACGAAAGCTTTTTTTCGAAAAAAAGGATTTTTCCCAGCAAATGTTACGTTTATACCAAAATCTCGGATTGAAAAAACGCAGTACATATGTGCAATGCATATTACAAATAAAAATCGTTGAAATGTTGATTTAATGGATTGTAATTGCAATTTTATATTTTTTTGCACATTGAACTCATTTGTAAACAGTTTGATTATCACCAAATTTTCGAGAAAAAAATTTGTCACGACATCTTTGAAGGAGAGAATTAAAATAAATATTGAAAGCTATATAAAGTTTACGGAAGAAAGTTGTTTTTGTTATGGGTTTTTTTCGAAAATATGAACTTGCTTAATATTTTATTTTACTAAGCTTTGTGAATTCTAACTGTTTGCCGGAACACAAAATATATTTTTTTTTTCAAATTTTGTGTTATTACAAATTTAAAAACGCAAAGATAACATGAATAAATTTTTGAACTGTAAAATAGACAAAAAAAATAAAAATATACTGTAAATAAAATTAAAAACTATGAAATTGGAAAACACACTTCAATGGATCAACTAAAACAAAATTTGCCTTCCTCACCTTACTGAGGAAAGGCTATAAAATCACTCGAAAAATGAACTTCTTTAGACCCACCTTCACGTATACCTATCGACTCAGAATCAAATTCTGAGCAAATGTCTGTGCGTGTGTATGTCTGTAAGACCGTGCACCGAAAAATATGCACTCGATTATCTCCAGACTGGCTGAACCGATTTGGTTCTGGTCTCATTCGATCCGTTTTGGGATCCCACAAGACCCTAGTTAATATTATGAAGTTTTGATAAGTACTTCAAAAGTTATGCTAAAAAAACGATTCAGGCTAAAGTTTGAAAGATTGTAAAAAGGGTGGTTTTTGTAAGCAAACCCGTCTGATCATACATTTTTAGAAAGGTATTTGAAAGACCTTTCTAGTGAGCCCAGAACATTGAAGATTTGATAACCCTATCAAAAGTTATGAGAACTTTAGAGTCATTTGTACACATTTTAGAGGCCGGATCTCAAATATGATGAAGAAAAAGTTGTCCGGATCTATCATGTGACCCATCGTTGGATAGGTAATCAAAAGACCTTTCTAACAAGCCCAAAAGGTTGAAGATCTGATAACCCTATCAAAAGTTATGAGCACTTTAGTGTCATTTGTACACATTTTAGAGGCCGGATCTCAAATATGTTGATGAAAAAGTTGTCCGGATCTATCATGTGACCCATCGTTGTATAGGTAATCAAAAGACCTTTCTAACAAGCCCAAAAGGTTGAAGATCTGATAACCCTATCAAAAGTTATGAGCACTTTAGTGTCATTTGTACACATTTTAGAGTCCGGATCTCAAATATGCTGATGAAAAAGTTATCCGGATCTATCATGCGACCCATCGTTGAATAGGTAATCAAAAGACCTTTCCAACAAGCCCAAAAGATTGAAGATCTGATAACCCTATCAAAAGTTATGAGCACCTAAGTGTCATTTGTACACATTTTAGAGGCCGGATCTCAAATATGTTGATGAAAAAGTTGTCTGGATCTATCATGCGACCCATCGTTGAATAGGTAATCAAAACACCTTTCCAACAAGCCCAAAAGATTGAAGATCTGATAACCCTATCAAAAGTTATGAGCACCTAAGTGTCATTTGTACACATTTTTAAGAGGCCGGATCTCAAATATTTTGATGAAAATTTGTCCGGGTCTATCCGGAGATTTGGCTCCCGGGATTTTGTTGATTTGAAACTACCGGAAAAAATGAACAGATATATTTTTTTTACTGCCTTAAGGCTTACAAAACTTTAAGGTAATATAACTATTGAATGTGAACAATTTTCATGAAACAGTCCCGTAGGTGTTGTTCTAATAATACGTCCAATGATTTTTGGGATTATAGACCCCATACTCCATGTAGATATGTTGTAAGAAGTAAAATTTAGATCAAATTTGTAGGTTTGACATTCTTACTACAGAAACAAATATGTACATACTTGTGAGGAAGGCACCAACCACCATCGGTGGATTAAGTAACGTTTTTTTTTAATTGTGGTCCAAAAAGCACAAAACCACAATGCCATTTTATTAATTGACTTTTCAAGTAACTTTTTAGAATTTCGCTAAAAAACGAGATTTTTAATTTTACATTTTTGTTTGGAATGTATTTCCATCCATTGTCAAAATAAGCATTATGAGTAATCCCAATATGTCTTAAAAAATTCACACAATTTTGCTGGCTTGTCAAACAAAAAGATTTTCTGATCGATCTGGTGTCTTTGGCAAAATTTAAGGTTATGATTATGAAACAAAGTTCAATTTCCTAAAAACATATTTTTGCCTTTTTCTTATAAAGCATTAGCATTAGCATTAGCATTAGCATTAGCAATAAAGGTCGCACAATTCCGGATGGCTGCACAACGCTTATCTTGCTGTTTAACTGTAATTAAACGTATGATAGCACTAGACTCTCATCTGGTTACAATATTCCAACACGGGAGATACCATGTTTTCCTCTTTAGATGAGCGTGTAATACTATCCAGTAAGATAAGGGCTCCTGGCCGGTACCTTGCTAACCTCGGGGATTGGAAGGTATGTTAGTAAACATCTATCTAGAATGCGCAGAGATCTCTACGTCACCTAGTGGTATAGATGTTTGTAGGGAGGTTTTGGACTCAATGTTAGTAAATTGAACGTTTGTTTTTTAACACCGCCACCACCACCACCACCAAAACCATACCATCACCACAAAAAGTCATGCTAGATTTAAATACAAATACATTACAAAACGAACACAACAATAAAACCATCTTCCTGGCCCTGCTGCCCACACGATACTAACGCGCAATAATATTAATAACCACAATGACCCCCCACTGCATGCACGACTTGAACATGAACACGAACATAGCACAAAGAGAACACCACAAAAATCCACCTTCCTATCACCACTGCTTGCACGATACTAACGCGCAATAATATCAATTACCACAATGACCCCCACTGCATGCATGATTCGAACATGAACACGAACATAGCACAAAGAGAACACCACAAAAATCTATCTTCCCATCACCACTGCACAGTGTTCGGAATGGCAAAATTAAGTGGAATAAATTGATAACTCCTTTATTTGACGTCCTAGCCAAATGGTGTCTTGGGAAGAGTTGTTGTACTTGATAAGGGCTATCTTTTGAAGTTATTGACTTACAGGGTGACGACCTTCCAGGGTGTCAACCAAAAACTAACTTTGTTGGACGACGTTGTAGGGCTTTGGTGTCTTCGGCAAAGTTGTAGAAGAGAAAATTTCATGAAAGTTGGTCGAAGGCGTCAAATTTGTAGCTCTCAATCTACTCGAGATATACGCCATTTTTGCAAAAATGGTCCAAAAAAGCACTTTTTTGGTGATAACTCAAAATGTTAGCATTTTAGCGGCCTACTATGTTCTGAAGAGTTGTTTATGACATTAAATTACACATCTTTGCCGAAGACAGCAAAATATTTTGAGCCTTTATTGAGGAGTTATAACCATTTTTAAGTGATTTTGAGCCTATTTTCAAGTTGCTATGTTTTCAAAATGGCGCATTTTGGCGCAAATCCGAACAATGCACCTGAAAGAACACACTTTCAACTACATTTCCTGAAAATATCTCCGTGTCTATCCGTGTCTATTTTTAGATATCTCGATTTGAATTTGACGGTTTTAAATCAATTTATTTATAAATGTTATTCGAAATCATGTTGAATACTAGTTGAAAATCGGTGAATTGAAGGGTAAATTGATCGAGTTTTATGGAAAATACTTTGTCTATGAAATAATATGACAACCTTTCTAAAGTGACCAAATATAAAAGGAAATACCGTAAACCGGGGTGACTTTGATAGGATTTCAATTTGTTTTTAGCATATTTTCCAACAGGTAAGGTTTTTCTCAAGATTATTATTTTTAAAACATGTACTGGGGTAGACTACACAAAGTCCATGCACTATTTCGGAATAAAAGTTTTTTCAATAATGTTTAAAAAAATAGTTACGTTAAAAATTCTTAGTTTTAATTCCGGGGTGACTTTGATAGTCATAGTTTTTCTTGTTAAAATCATATTTAAGATGTTCAAACTATATTTGTATCCTAGATGTACCATCACAAAAGTAGCTGATATAGTTTTTAAGAAAAAAAAACAATGTTTATATTTTGTAAACTAAGTGTATAAGCTTTTAAGCAAAATACATATAAATTTAAGGTAAAATTGCTAAAAAGTCGAAATTTCGCCTAAAATTTATTAAAACTGGTTTTGTTTATAAAATTATCGATTTATTTTGCATTTTTTACAGAATTTGAAGCACGAATCACAAGTTTTCACATTTTAGATGAAATTTATTTAACTGAAATTGCTTATAAATTTGGAGATTTTTTTTAAATGGTGTTTCAAAAACAGATATTATTTATTATTTACAAATTTATTTAACCTTCTCCTAGTGGAAAATTGTCCAAAGAATCCGAAAATGCATTTCGTTTTCCGATCAAAAATCATGTTCATTGAGAAAATCATGACACTTTGAGAAGTTTAAAATAATGACTTTCATCAACATTTTCTTAACTATAGTTAACTAACTATTTAAACTTGTTAAAATTTTATGAAAAGTTCTTCTTGAGATACTTTGAACACTTCTCTACCACGGTCAGTATGTTTCTAAACCATTCCTTACGTATTTTAATTGTACTCTTCATTTTGCGGAAAAATCGCAAACCTATCAAAGTCACCCCGGCTATCAAAGTCACCCCGTTTTACGGTACTTAATTTTAAATACGAACAATTATTTAAAATTTTAATTTACATTATTTTTGGGCTAAACATGTTTTTATTCATAATTTTAGAATGTGTGTCATAATTTTAAGCATAAACAATGTTTTTTCCATAAAATCGATCAATTTACCGATTATTACCACGTTTTCAATAAGATTCCGCTTAAAAATATAAATAAATTGATTAAAAACCGTCAAATTCAAATCGAGATATCTAAAAATAGACACGGATAGACACGGAGATATTTTCAGGAAATGAAGTTGAAAGTGTGTACTTTCAGGTGCATTGTTCGGATTTGCGCCAAAATGCGCCATTTTGAAAACATAGCAACTTGAAAATAGGCTCAAAATCACTTAAAAATGGTTATAACTCCTCAATAAAGGCTCAAAATATTTTGCTGTCTTCGGCAAAGATGTGTAATTTAATGTCATAAACAACTCTTCCGAACATAGTAGGCCGCTAAAATGCTAACGTTTTGAGTTATCACCAAAAAAGTGCTTTTTTGGACCATTTTTGCAAAAATGGCGTATATCTCAATAGATCAAGAGCTACAAATTTGACGCCTTCGACAAACTTTCATGAAATTTTCTCCTCTACAACTTTGCCGAAGACACCAAAGCCCTACAACGTCGTCCAACAAAGTTAGTTTTTGGTTGACACCTTGGAAGGTCGTCACCCTGTATGTCAATAACTTCAAAAGATAGCCCTTATCAAGTACAACAACTCTTCCGAAGACACCATTTGGCTAGGACGTCAAATAAAGGAGTTATCAATTTATTCCACTTAATTTTGCCATTCCGAACACTGTGCACTGCTTGCACGATACTGACGCGCAATAATATCAATTACCACAATGACCCCGTCAGTACTTTTGCCTTTTTCTTATAAAGAATTAAAAAATGTTCTTAAAAAGGCATCGTTTGCTCTAGAGTTTTGGATGGTGTACATTGTGATACCGGAGGAATGATATTTTTAAAATATTATTTTTGGACATCAACCTTAGCTGAAAAATGAATTTGCAATGAAAAATGACTTTCCATTTTTAAATTTTTTTTTATTTTTTTTAATGAACCCCGTTTTAAGGTTAAATATTTCGAAACAAGATTGGTTTTTGCAATTCAAAAATACTTTATGAAGGAAAGGTTCTCCTGAAAAAAATATTATTTGTCTTTCAACTTACCAACAAATTATTAAATGTCTTTCAACTTTCATATTTTGACTTTGTAAAAAAGAAAGCTGGTTGCTAAGGCCCATGATTATGAAGCTTAAATTTCGCGAAAAATTAGTTTTTCTCAGTGTCATTTTATAAGCTCTCAATTTTCAATTCAGGATATTTTGGGAACTATTCGTTCGATTTTTAATGTTACATAATTAATCTTTTTTGAAATTTCTTTCTTTTTGCTATTTAAAATAATTTCGTATTTTTAATCAAGAGTAACCTTATAACACGGCTTAAAACCAGTATTTGTGATATTTTGAGATGTTTGGCTTGAATTTTCAATTCAAAATAAAATATGCAGGAAATTTCAATCAAACTTCAAAATTTCGTAAATTTTACAGTGACAATTAAGGTGTATATTTTTGCTGAGCATTTTAATAGCGGCTACCTCTACTTTTGATTTTATTTGCAGAACAAATAAAATTTTTTTAAAAGCTTATTTTCTTCCTGTTTCTTAAAGTATGTATGCCAAAGATTTCTAAGTAACTTTATACTATTTCAGTAGTTATATCTGAATGTACCCTGAAATTAAGGAAAATAGACCAAACAACATTTAAAACGACATTTTTCTAAATAAATTCTTTTGAAATTCTATAAGACAGTAACATGTTTTCAAAACTATCATAGATTAATAATTGACGTGATTGACGTGTTACGTTTTCGATGGACGACCCACTAACCCGTACTTTGCTAGTGGTTTTCAGTGATAGTGTCAAGCCGAGACACGCTACCACACACCGGCTGACCAACCGATCAAGAGAGGTAAAAGACGAAGAAGATCTGTTTATTTTTAAGGTTGTTTTAAGAGATTATTTATGTATGATTTATGCTTTCGCCTTTATCATCCTCTCGAGCTAGACGAAGCGTTACGGGACCGAGTGAGAAAGCGTTTCGAAATTGATTTATTCCTAGTGGTGTCAGTTGTTGTGTTTTCGTTTTGGCGTGTACGAATGGCCACTCGGCTTTCATGGGGGAGTCGACTGCTGTCAAGCGGTAGCAGATTCTGGCTCAAGTAGCTAGGACAGAGTTGGATTTGGGTTGATTCTTACCAGTTCTAATTTAGTTTGACGTGAAAGCTAACAAACAATGAAAATTTTATTTGAATTTAAATTTAAATGTATAACAAATAAGTTCGAATGGCATCTCTGGTTCCAAAAAAGCAAACAGGCGTAGCAGAATCGTCAGCGTTGAAACTGTATCGAAAAGTATCATTTTGAACCGTGGCTTGATTTATGCCCGCCAAGACATCGCAAGCTATTAATTTAATTTTAAGAGACAGACAGCCAGCAGCAGCAGCAGCGAGAGGAGTGTTTTGCCGAAAAACTATAAGCCAGCAACGTCGGCGCCGCTCCCAGTTGGAAGCTAAGGGACTGAAATTTCAAACCGCGGGGAAGTTTCGTCACAGTCAGCTTCCGTTTTTAACGTTGTTTGAATATTTAAAGTTTTTTTTTTTCAAATTGCTTCTAAGCGTAATCCACATGATTCAATGTTAGTCATTTCCGATTATATCAATTTATTGATCGGATTCAATGATCTAATTTAATCCTACTTGAAACATGCCCTTATAAGTTCATCCGCACTTTATCGTTGGATGACTGTCCCGAGACCTCACGTAATCGTTAAATTTCTCACTCCGACTTGCCAGCCCTGTCCAAGAAATTGACGACGACGACGACCAACCGGAAGATGATTAATGAACGCAGCTGACTTTAGCCAATATCTATTATTATCGTTCTGCATCATCATTAATTAAATCGAGTTCATGAAAAGCCTCGAATTTCGAGAAACCTGGCAATTTTCCACCCGTCGAAACGGACCGGCACGCAACTTCTCCACGACCGGTACGGGTCAGCACTGACCTCAATCCCCGGACCACGTCGCCAGCGTCGGACCAGAGCGGAACAGAAATTTGATTAGCTTCACGACTAATCAACGTCAGAATCGATTTTGATTAATTACTGTCAATGCCAGGTGAGGCGAAGAAATTAAGCTTAAAGTTAATTTTCGGACCCCGCACCGTCCGTCGTCGTCGTCGTTGTGCTCTGGAATTGAACTGGACCTTAAGAAAAGTGCGAGGTCCGACACTGCTGAGAAGTTTGGGGAGGTTCTTTTGGACTGTTTTTTGTGTGTTTTACTTTTTGGCTGCGAAAGAAATACCGATTTCAGGGACCGGTTTGTTTTTTTAACGATGCTGGTCGTGCTTTGAGGTTCAACGTTGGAATATGGGCTGGGTAACCAGCAGAAGCAACAGGTTAAATTTGAAAAGTGATTAAAATGTTATTCGGCTAAACGTAACTTTTCATTAGCAATTTAGATAAATGAAGAGATAGGAGCTGTGAAACGTAATTTTCAGGAATTATCCCTGGACTGCATGGAACTGGACCTTTGGAAAAATAAGTAATTTTATACGTAATTCTCCGCCAACTCATACGAAATAGGAAAAGTTGCCCCCACTCTTCTTCAATTTGCGTAAAACTTAGTCCTATAGGTTTTTTTTTTATTTTGATGATTTTGAGATTTTTAAAACACAATCACACCGTCTTGCAGACTGAATATTAATGTTAAACAGGACGAACATTGAAAGCTCCAGGAGGTTAAGGCAGGAATTGAGTTTTGAGGCTGTCTATAGTAAAGTGCTAAGCAAATTTTCGAAAACGGATCATAAGAGATTTTCTGATCGATTTGGTGTCTTCGCCAAAGCTGTAGTTTATAATTTGAACAAGGAAAATATTGCCATTTGTATTGCCAATAAATAAAAAAATCGACTTTAACAAATTTACACAGTAATAAAAATCATGATAATATTACATCTGCACGGTTAAAAATCCTGTTAGCTAATCCAGTAAATCTATGTTGTTTAATTTGTATATATTATAATGTTTCCAAAATCGCCAACATTTGTTTCGATTTAGGAAACAATAACAGCGTTATCGAAAAAATGATAAAGATTCAGGAAAAAATTCCAATGTTTGCAAATATAACAACATAGAGTTACTGCATAAGCTAACAGGATTTATATCCGTGAGGGAATGAGTACATCTTTTATGTCAGAAAAAAAGTGTGATTTTTCTTCTAAAAATGTGAAAACAACCAATGTTGCATTGTATGTAGCATTAAAATGCAATATTGATAGTTTTCACATTTTTAGAGGGAAAATCACACTTTTTTCGGTCTAAATTGAGGTGATATTACATGATAAAAGAGGTTATTTTAAAGTTTCCAATTTAAAATATTCCAAATTTACACAATTTTTAGTGTGCACCCCCTTCATTTTTTTCAATTTGTTTTAGTAGACAAACAGTGCTTACTTCTGAAGGTTTGACGGATTTTTTTGACAGATTATGAATTTTCGCTTACGTAGGGTAGGATTTTTTTGAGAGTATCGAAAATTCTTCTGTAAAAAATAAATCAAATCATTTTTGTCAATGTAAATTGAAATAGAAATAAAAAAAATCGTTGCGAATATTTGATACCGTCATCAGGAGTGACATTGAGTCTGGCGGGTGAGATTGGGACATAAATTTCTGTATTTTAGTAAGAACCAATCTCACCCCAGACCCAATGGTATCCCTGATGACGGTAACAAATAACCATTTTTTATTTAAAACTATTTTCAGGCTCATTATTATTTTTTTTTGATAGTCTCGACATTTTTTATCAGGTTCTATAAAAATACAAAATCAATTCAAAATTCAAGAAATGGTCTCCATCTTTTAAGAAAAGCTAATAAAATTCTCTGCAATGTTATGTTTTGGTTATTAATGAACCGACCTTTCGTTGCTGAGATATTAAAATTAAAAAAAAAAACATTTCTAAGAGCTATCCATTCGACCCTCAGTTTTCAATCGAAGATATCTTCGAAACTTGTACTTATAATGTTCATACGTGAAACCCGCTTAAAATTTTCCCATCTTAAAAAAATACATTAACAGATTTTCAAAACAAAAACTTACATTACAAATGGGCCAAAAAATCATTAAAAATATTTAAATTTTCGAATGGTTTAGAAAATTTCACACTTTTTTACATTTAAACCTCGATCAGAAAATTCCAAGTTAACTCTTTGCAAGGACATGTCTCAGCAACTAAAGGTCGGATCAGCATTATTATAAAAATGGTAAAGAATTTTCTTAATTTTTCAAATATATCCTTCCAGAGATGGGCAAGGATGGACACTAAATAAAAAAAATACATAGATAATTTTTTTCTGAAAAGTTAATCATAAAAATGGCTTTACTCAAATACGGTGCCCCTTATAAAAAAAAACATTGAAGTTTTTTTATTGCTAAAGTTTTTTTTATTGCTCAATTTTGTATCCAATTTTTGATATTTTTTCATATAATTTTTTATCATTTTTTAAAATTAATATTTTTTTGAAAAACCATCACTTGACCAAAAACGAATTGAACGTCCTACCCTTAAACTCCCTACCCTATTTCTACAACTTTGCCGAAGACAGGAAATCGATCAGAGAATGCACAGTGGGAAAAATCGAGACAAAAAACGGGCTTAATTGATGCCGGTCAATTGGAACTTTTAACTAGAGGTGGGCAAAAAAAGAGCGAACCGCTCAAAGAGCCGGTTCACTGAAAAGAGCGAACGAACCGTGGCTCTCAAAAAAAGAACCGCGGTTCTTTTTTAAACTCCGATCTTTTGGAAGAACCGTTTCAAGATGCCATGGTTTTTAGTATAAACATAATTTATTGAATTTCCAAAAAAATAGTACTTAATTTGTTTTTGGGAATTGAAAATGCAGTTTCAAATATTTCAAAGCTTATAAAAATTAATCCCAAAAGTAAATGATTTTCTTAATGAACTGGAAAAAAAAACATGTCATTTTACAACTGATTGTATATAAAAGTATTACTGGAATACAAATTTGAGTATTTCAATTTGCATAGATTGTAAAATATTACCAACAATCTACTGAATAGTTTAGAGATTTAGGAGAAAAAAAATAAATCCTCTTGTCCGATTAAACTTTATCTATAAAATCAGAATGTAGAAAAGAGGTCACAGAATATTTTCTCCAAATAAAATATCAGCATTAGTTCAATTCTTGCAGAAATAAACGCAATTTTAAAATTGATAGCAATTTTTCCAGCTTCCCTAGATTTAAATTTGGATGTCAATCAAATACTCGGATGTTTAGGTTCGAGTAAAAATTTTGACATAGAGACCACCAAGACCTATGGTATTCAATGGCATCTTCTCGTTTTCAGTTTTAATTATTTTTATCAAATAATTTATAAAGGTCCGATGTGAAATACATAATTCTTTAAAAAACTTTTCATCAAAATTTTGAAAAAGAGCGAAAGAGCCATTAAAAAGAGCGGCTCTTTTCAATGAGCGAACGAAAATGAGCGGCTCCTAAAAAAGAGCGATTTTGCCCACCTCTACTTTTAACCAAGACTTTTCTTCTGTGAAAAATTCCGAGAATTCGACTGGTGATGGTGACAATCCGCGGAAATGGGCGTAAGGCTCGTTTTAGGTCATTTGGCCCTAGTTTTTGTTGTTTTTATAAGTTTTAAATATGTTGCCTAAATGTTCAATGCGGTGACATAACTTTTTCTTCCCCATCGAAATAATTTTCATGGAACATTTTGCGAGTTTTCCCTATCATCAATCGATTGCTCGGAATTTTTCACGTCAGAAAGAGCTATGTCAAAATATTAAAAATTTCAGCAACAAATTTAAAACTTAAATTAACAGCAAATCGACCTTTTCCGTGACTATTCCTCGCAATTTTTCACTTAAGGAAAAGTTATGTCAAAATATTGAACATTTCAACAACATATTTAAAACTAATAAAAACAGCAAAAAATAGGATAAATAGACGTTAAACGCAAATTTCCGCGAATTCTCACCATCACCAATCGAATTCTTGGAATTTTTCACATAAGAACAGTCTTGGTTGAAAGTTCTAATTGATCTAATCAATTAAGTCCGTTTTTTGCCTCGATTTTTCCCACTGTGGAATGTTTGCACAGCACTTTTCTATGGAAAATCTCAAAATTTGTAAGAGACTTGTATGAAGAAACCTATGATGCAAAATGGCTTATTTGGAGTTCAGAAATTGGTGGAAAAAGTTTCGTCCAAATACATAAAATACAAATATAAAAATCAGATTCTCTCTGCGAAATTTAGGGATTTTTGCTATATCAAATCAAAGAAGTATTTTTTTTTTAACAAAACCTGAAGTCCACGGTATCAAAAATCAATTAAGCAAAGGCGTCGACCTTAATTTACTAAATGTTGTCCTCGTCGTCATCAACATCGGCCGAACCGGTGTGTTGTGTGCAATATCTTCCCAAACCCAACTGTCAGCTGACTGACGACGAGCCCTCTTCCGCTGTGTATCGTTTTAAATGGAGAGAAACACATCGACGAGGGTCAAAACCAGCCAGCCCGAGCCAGGCCAGAAGGGAAATTAGAAGCAGCTGTTTTAATTCCCTCCGATCCCCGGGTTCACGGTGGCCACGGTGTAGCGGCCCAGGCAAAATTGTTTGAAGGGGAAATTGCACAGTAAAATTTCTAAATTCTTTCAACAACTCTAAACAAATCATCAAAAAAAAGTTTTTGTTAATTCCATAAATAACTTAGCAAAATAGGTTAACAAATTGATTTAGTGTCAAAATGTGACTTTAAACATTTGTAACTCATTTTTTGGTTTAAAACTTTGAAGCCACGTAAAATAGTTGTAACTTTAGTTTTTTTTTTTGTTTTGAACCCCCGATGAACCGCTGTCAGTGTACCGGCAGCCGTCGGTGATGTTTTTCGTTGAGTTTTCATAGATGATGCTCTCTTTTTTGTTCCGCTGTGGCACGGGTCGCCGGGTGGTGTGTGGCTGGTCGTGGTTGCTGTCACGTTCGCTAATGCCCCGGTTAAATGCAATGTTTGACACGGTTAATGCTTTGCCACCACACTTTGCGAGCCCTTCCAACCCTCCCTCCCCTTAGTATTGAACGAAAGTTGCTGATGCTTTTTTTTTTTTTTTGTTGTTCAGGTTGATAGCCACTAAAAATGGATCGGACGAGTATTTTTTTTCGTTCACATTTCACTCGGAATGATTATGTGATTTCAGAATGGACGTAATTAGTTAATTTATTGCATGATGGATTTTCACTGCCAACTCCCCCTCCCCTTTTGGCTTCTGGTTCCATCCAACCGTGGATGGCTTCCGGAATTGGAATGAAATACATCAATCATGACAAAAAACAACACAAGGGAAAAGAGTGACATTTTAAGGTAAATTTTGTCATGTTGAAACTCTGTCGGCGGCTTTGTTTTGTGTAATTAAAAACTTGGGATGGTTGCACATTTTTCTGTCATTCAATAAAGGATTGTTTTGAACAGGAATCAAAACTACGAATGGAAAGATATAATAAATTACATAAACAATTTAAATAGAGCGGAAATCAAATATATAATTTCAAATCTAAAATATTATTTAAGTAAGGCTAGTGAAGATCCCAATTTGATTGAAAACACGTAATAGCCGTTAGAAGATGTATTGAATATATTTAACAATCAATTTCAAATGTTTTATCAATTTAAATTTTTAAGCATTTAATGTTTATTTTGCTTCTATAATTTTATGGAGATTTTGAAGTAAGATTGAAAACTTGAAATAAAATTTTAATATCCTTACCATTATTTTTTAACTTTTGTGAACACCTTCAATATTATTTTGAGAACAGAATGTACCAGATTCTTTTCAGCGAATATTTTTGTTTCTGCCAAAGGTATGAAAAATTAAAGAAGTATTAAATAATATCTACCCGAGCAGACGGAAATAACTTGGGAAGGTCAGTTTTTGATATTGTGAGAAGATCGAAATATGTTATTGAGATGATCGGATTAGTTGTTAAAATAACAAAAATCAATAACAAAGATTTGTTCGAAGAATAACTTAAACTGTTATTATGTTGTTATTGCAATAACAAACCAATAACACAGAAGGAATCATGAAGGAATAACCAGATTTGTTATTTTGTGCGGAGAGGTGGAGCAGCATAATAACAAAAAATGTTATTGAACTGGTATGTCTCCATAACAAAAAAAGTTATTGTGTTGGTTTATTTGTAATTTGCAAATAACCTGCAGTTGCCATAACTCCTCTGTACAAGTCAGGGCTGCAGAGTCGGGTACCTCCAAGCGACTTTGAATCCATACTTTGAAGACAACTCCGACTCTGGATGTAGGATATGATGTCAACGACGACTTCAGCTCTCCAAAAATACCCGACTTCGCAGATTCCGACTCCAAGTAAAAGTTGCTGAAAATTTGCTGGATCCGATGCAGTCTCCGAGGTCTCACTCCAGCTCGAACTTCAACGTCAGCTCTGACTTCCTGGCTCTGTGAAAATAATAACAGTTTTTGTTATTCACATTTCAAAAATTCTCAATAAATAAATCAGTTCCGTTAGGGAATATAACAAAATATAAAAACTCTCAAAAGTTAATTTAATCGGATTGATTTTAGCTTGAAACCCCATTTCATGGTGAAATAAATGACCCCGATAAAATTGGTCAAAATTATTTCATAGTTCGAGCCAATTTTAGTAAAATGCCTTAGGGGGTATATCAAATAATTAAGAAAATCAACTTTCAAAATTTTAACTTTTTAGAATAATTTTAGCTTAAGGACCCCATTTCATGGCCAAAAAAATGACCCCGATAAAATTGGTCAAAATTATCCCATAGTTCTAGCCAATTTAAACAAAGTCCCTTAAGGGGTACATCAAATAATTAAAAAAATCAACTTTCAAAATTTCAACTTTTTAGAATAATTTTAGCTTAAGGACCCCATTTCATGGCCAAAATAATGACCCTGACGAAATTGGTCAAAATTATCCCATAGTTCTAACCATTTTAAACAAAGTCCTTTAGGGGGTATATCAAATAATTAAAAAAATCAACTTTCAAAATTTCAACTATTTAGAATAATTTTAGCTTAAGGACCCCATTACATGGCCAAAATAATGACCCCGATAAAATTGGTCAATATTATCCCATAGTTCTAGCCAATTTTAGCAAAGTCCCTTAAGGGGTATATCAAATAATTTTAAAAAAACAACTTTCAAAATTTCAACTTTTTAGAATAATTTTAGCTTAAGGACCCCATTTCATGGCCAAAATAATGACCCCGATAAAATTGGTCAAAATTATCCCATAGTTCTAGCCAATTTAAGCAACGTCCCTTAAGGGGTTTATCAAATAATTTAAAAAATCAACTTTCAAAATTTCAACTTTTTAGAATAATTTTAGCTTAAAGACCCCATTTCATGGCCAAAATAATGACCCCGACGAAATTAGACAAAATTATCCCAAAGATCTAAACATATTTAACTAAAGAAAAAATAATAACAGATTGTGTTATGGACACTTCGAAACTTTTCCATTTGTGCGATTTATGGTAATTTTATTTCTAAGTCAGTATACCGAACGAAAAACAAATTTTGTTATTAGGAGAGTTTTTGAAATGTATAACATTTCCTCTTATTAGCGTGTTATTAAACATTTTCAATATAATATCACTTCAATACCAAATTTTGTTATTTTATCAGAAACTGTTATTATTTTTTCTTCTTGAAGTTGATCTTCAGGATAAAATAATAACACTTTTTGTTATTTTAACAGGATTTGTTATTGAAATATTATTAATTTTGTTATTACCGTCTGCCCGGGTACAGTAAAGTTATCCAAATTGCAAAATTAAGAGCAGGTTTGGGAAATTTTTGCTTTGTGCCAAATTCCATTGCAAATTTTGTTTTTATTGAGTGTAAAGTATGGTTTACGTTTAGGTGAAAAAAAAAACGTGATTTTGGTACACTAAATCCAGTTAATTAAAAACTATTTTCTTCAAAAAGTTGCTTATATCACAATGCGAATTATCAAATCAATGAAAAGTGTCGATTGCAAATTGTTTGAACACGTAAACCGTGATGGCAGATTCCGAAAAAAATATGTTTTTTTTTATTTGGCTCATACTTTGTGGGGACCTTCTCTATGCCCAAAAAGCAACTTTGTGTCATTGGTTCACCCATACAAGTCTCCATACAATATTGGCAGTTGTCCATACAAAAATGAAACGTAAATATTCGAAAATCTGTAACTATTGAAGGAATTTTTTGATTGATTTTATATCTTCGGCAAAGTAGTAGGAAAAAATAGGAACAAGGAAAAAAATTGCCGATTTTTTTAAAAAACGTTTTTTTAATGCTCAATTTCTTAAAATATGTATTTTTTTCGTGATTATTTTATATGTTTTAGAGGTCGAAAAATCGTAACTTTTGAGCCACAGAAAACTATGGTCAAAAAATCTGCCGCCGAGTTATGAATTTTTGAAAAAATAGTGATTTTTGGAAAAAATCGAAATTAAGTAAAAAAAACTGACCTGATTATTTTGCCTTCCTCACTGAGGTAAGGCTATAATCCTGCTCTAAAAATGAACTTCGTATAAAAACGTCGTAGACCCACCTTCATGTACACATATCGACTCAGAATCAAAAACTAACTGAATCCACCTATGTGGTTGGAGCCTTCCTCACTTATTACCAACAATGGCTGATATGATGGAATTGTACAAAAATTTAATCTATTTTTAATATCCGGAATAAAAAAGTACATAAATATCACTTAAGTGGCCATACCTCGAGACAGGATTGCCAGATCATCAATGTTTTGGACTCGTTGGAAAGGTCTTTTGATAACCTAACCAAGGATGGGTCGGATGGTGGATCCGGACATAGTTTACATACATTTAAGTGAGATCCGGCATCCAAAAAGTACATAGATATCACTTAAGTGGACATATCTCGGGACAGGGTTGCCAGATCTTCAATGTTTTGGATTAGTTGGAAAGGTCTTTTGATAACCTAACCAAGGATGGGTCGGATGGTGGATCCGGACATAGTTTTCATACATTTAAGTGAGATCCGGCTTTCAAAAAGTACATCAATATCACTTAAGTCGGGATATCTCGAGACAGGGTTGCCAGATCTTCAATGTTTTGAACTCGTTGGAAAGGTCTTTTGATAACCTAACCAAGGATGGGTCGGATGATGGATCCGGACATAGTTTACATACATTTAAGTGAGATCCGGCATCCAAAAAGTACATAAATATCACTTAAGTGGACATATCTCGGGACAGGGTTGCCAGATCTTCAATGTTTTGGATTCGTTGGAAGGTCTTTTGATAACCTAACCAAGGATGGGTCGGATGATGGATCCGGACATAGTATACATACATTTAAGTGATATCCGGCATCCAAAAAGTACAAAAATATCACTTAAGTGGTCATAACTCGAGACAGGGTTGCCAGATCTTCAATGTTTTGAACTCGTTGGAAAGGTCTTTTGATAACCTAACCAACGATGTGTCGGATGATGGACCCGGACGTAGTTTACATACATTTAAGTGAGATCCGGATATATGTGAAAACACATTTTTATACATAACTTTTGAACTACTTATCGAAACTTCAATCTGTATAAAACTCGATCTATGGGACACTAAACCAAGTCAGATGCAACAGGTTCAGGGTCAAATCGGTTCAGCCAGTGCCGAGAAACATGAGCTAGTTTGTTGGTCACATACATACATACACACACACATACACACACACATACACACACACATACACACACACATACACACAGACATTTGTTCAGTTTTTGATTCTGAGTCGATATGTATACATGAAGGTGGGTCTACGACGTTTTTATACAAAGTTCAATTTTAGAGCAGGATTATAGCCTTACCTCAGTGAGGAAGGCAAAACTGAACAAATGTCTGTGTGTATGTGTGTGTGTATGTGTGTGTGTATGTGTGTGTGTATGTGTGTGTGTATGTATGTATGTGACCAACAAACTAGCTCATGTTTCTCGGCACTGGCTGAACCGATTTGACCCGAACTTGTTGCATTCGACTGGGTTTAGGGTCCCATAGATCGAGTTTTATACAGATTGAAGTTTCGATAAGTAGTTCAAAAGTTATGTATAAAAATGTGTTTTCACATATATTTGGATCTCACTTAAATGCATGTAAACTGTGTCCGGATCCACCATCCGACACATTGTTGGTTAGGTTATCAAAAGACCTTTCCAACGAGTCTAAAACATTAAAGATCTGGCAACCCTGTCTCGAGATATGGCCTCTTAAGTGATATTGATGTACTTTTTTGTAGCCGGATCTCACTTAAATGTATGTAAACTATGTCCAGCTCCACTATCCGACCCGACGTTGGTTAGGTTATCAAAAGACCTTTCCAACGAGTCTGTAACATTGAAGATCTGGCAACCCTGTCTCGAGATATGGCCTCTTAAGTGATATTGATGTACTTTTTTGAAGCCGGATCTCACTTAAATATATGTAAACTATGTCCGGATCCACTATCCGACCTATTTTTGGTTAGGTTATCAAAAGACTTTTCCAACGAGTCTAAAACATTGAAGATCTGGCAACTCTGTCTCGAGATATGGCCACTTAAGTGATATTGATGTACTTTTTTGAAGCCGGATCTCACTTAAATGTATGTAAACTATGTCCGGGTCCATCATCCGACCTATTGTTGGTTAGGTTATCAAAAAACCTTTCCAACGAGCCCAAAACATTGAAGATCTGACAACCCTGTCTCGAGATATGGCCACTTAAGTGATATCGATGTACTTTTTGGAAGCCGGATCTAAAAAATAGATGAAACTTGTGTACAGCTATTGTTGTGAGGAAGGCTCCAACCACATAGGTGGATTAAGTTAGTTTTTTATATCAAATTGACTTTGCAATCGAAAAGTACTCCACAGATAATTTTTATAAAGGGCCCAGTTTTCAAAATATAGCCACCGAAAGTTTGATTTAAGCGAAATATTTTCCGCTTTTCTATTTTTAAAAATGGTGACCAATAGTGACCATTCCTAGAAATATTGTTTTGCAAAGTTCAAAAAACTTGCTATAAAATTGTCTAAGAGACTTAGAAACCTAAAATTCTGGAGCAACATTTGAAAAGGGCGCATAAGCATTTTGACAGCCAGAACTATTTTGCAAATTCCGAGCCATCATGTAACTATTTAACAAAACCCACAGAGTAAAAAGGTAGCTGAGAAGGCCAGCTTTTATTTTACATTTAGATTTTTGTGAAAAAGTCAAAATGCTTATCCGCACTTTTCTCGTGTTGCTCTACAATTTTCCTGTTTCTTTTCCTTAAAGCCGCTGTATCTCAACAACCAGAGGTCAAATCTTCAATGTGTCTTAGACAATTTTATAGCAAATTTTCAGAACTTTAAAAAAATCAGAAATGGTCACTCATGGTTGCTATTTTTAAAAATCGGAGAACTGTGAATATTTTACCAAAATCAAACTTTTGGTGGCTAATAGCCACTGGCTATATCTTGGAAAAAGGGGCCCTTTATCTAAAAATCTGTAAAGTACTTTACGGTTGCAAATTCATTTTTACTTAAAAAATAGGTCAATGTAGTTTTGTATGGCATTTCGATTTTTCCCAAAAATCACTTTAAAAAAAACTCAGCGTCAGATGTTTAGACCATACTTCTCTATGGCTCAAAAGTGGCGGGTTTTTGTCCCCTTAAACATATAAAATCGAAAATCAAAAAAATCAAAAAAATCCCATGTCCTGTTTTTTTTTTTTTCAAGAGTCCTCAACAATACCTAGGGAAATTCTCGTATCTTTGGCAGGTTAAGCTCTCGCTCCTAACTCCATCCAATTTGCAGGTTTTCACTATTTAAACAACTAATTTTGCAAAACTTTTGATAGAAACTTGCTTGCTCACTTCTTATTAAGTTATTTATCACTCGATTTCAGTTGAAAACGCTTTTAATTAGCTTTGATTGAATGTCAAAATCCTGACCTGCCAACATTAGAGGCACGCTGGAATTAGATGCTGTTCCCCTACTATGCCGAAGACTTGGTGTCAATCAAAAAATTCCTCGAAAACTTACAGATTTTCTAATCATTACGTACCATTTTGTATGGAAGTTGCCAAAATTGTATGGAGACATGTATGGGGGGACCAATGACACAAAGTGGCTTCTTTGGTCATAGGGAAGGCCCCCAAAAAGTATGAGCCAAATAAAAAAAAATACAAATAAAATCCATTTCCGGTTTTAGTAGAGGGTTGCTAAAATAATGAAATGAGTTTGCATAAAGATTTTTGGAAAATCTCAATTTTAATTTAAATAAATTGGCTGTTGACATTGAACAAATAAAAACTTGTTTTTCAAAATGCAAAATTGTTCAGCAAGAAATTTCCTAAAAGATGATGGATTTGGTTTTGTCAGCTAAATTGTTTAATCTCGTTTTATATGAGAAATCTGTGAAAAAAACCAGCCAAATTATTTTATTTGATAAACTTTAACAAGTTGCCCATGAAAAATTACGACTTGCGATTACGAAAATATTTGAGAGTTTAGTGGCTATAACTATCAACAAGTCCAATTTTTCCTGGAAGAAAATACTTCCTGAGTTCTAAAAGTGCACACAACACCAATCGCCCAAGAACCTTGAAAAATCATAAATTCATAAAGAAATTTTAATAAAGGGACTTAAAAATTAAACATTGAATTCTATTTACAGCATTATGAATTGAATATTTATCGAAAGCAATGTTTTTGGTTATAAACCCTTGTGTAAACCTTTTTTTATCAATCATCATTGTAGAGCTAAATTTCTTCGACCAATCGAATGATGCGACATGAAAAACGAATTTGTTTTGTCAAAGTCTTCCTGTGGGGAACGGCATGTAATCTCATTGGGCACCTAATGTTGTCATATCACTTCTTTGGCGTCCAAATACTTTTTTTAAAAGTCATTTTTAACCCATTTCAAGCAATTAATAGCTTGTATAACTAAAATTCAGCAAAATAATTTGAATAAATAGTGAGAATTTGCAAATTGACGAGAATTACGACCGAGTCCTCAACCTGCCAAACATACGAGGATTTCCCCTCTCCCTCAAACCTAACTCTTTATTCCCCCAGCTTCCCGTACTATCACTCCAACCAATTTGCTGATTCGAACGAAGAATAAGACGAAGCTGGTTGATTCCAAGAATTCTTCTAGAAGGAACGTGTAATATTGCTCTTGCAGCTGAGCTCCAAAGTCGACGACGACGCCGGCAAGCCACTTTTATTCCGTTCATTACTCAGGCATTAATTAATTTGATATCAGCTTAATTGAATTGGATGTTAGAAATTTATTATCCGGTGGGGAGTTGGGGTGACGTGGTGAGCGCTCGCTCCGAACGATATTGAACGAAAGGTAGACAGCTGCTGTCGACGGAGGATGCTGCTGCTGCTCATATCTTTGGATGCTGAGTTCAAATTGAAGGTCGGAGGGGGATCACAGGGATTAGTGTGCAGAGCTGACGACCACGTTGGCAGGCTAGTACGTGGCCGGGCACGTGTTGATTGGTGACAATGGGCCTCAATATCTACCGTCTGGTGATGGGTGGATTTGGTTTAACGGGAGGATTAGATTTGAGTTGGATGTGTTGGGGCTTGTTAGCTATTGTCGGAAATAGAACTTCAGCATTTACTTA
Source organism: Culex quinquefasciatus (assembly GCF_015732765.1). Classification (NCBI taxonomy): domain Eukaryota; kingdom Metazoa; phylum Arthropoda; class Insecta; order Diptera; family Culicidae; genus Culex; species Culex quinquefasciatus. The sequence goes on along the minus strand of NC_051862.1, from coordinate 212,235,627 downwards.
AATTTACTAAGAAAACATTTTGATTTGTGTTGGTAGTAAAAAAAAATCCAACCAATTAATTTTGAATACAGGACAACTTTTCACCAGTTCTAACTACAGCTAGTTGGCCGCTTTGCTGAGCTCAAGGATTCAGGATTGTTTCCGCTCTGCTCAAGGATGCAAGAACTATATCTTTGCCTCAGACGGGGCAAGTTTAGCGAACAGCATCAGCTTACTCTCTCGAGAGTCTCCAGAGGGAGTGTGTAGTACGATATAGAGTGTTGTTCACCGAGCAGCAACTCCTCCACCGCCGGGGCGAGCAATAACGATAATGGAAAGCCATAAGCAAAGAGTTGAAATTTTTTAATTAATTTTCCGCGATAAATTATTTTAATTAATTTTGATAAGAATTATAATAAATTACAAATGATCCCGAGACGGTGCTGCTGCCGCTGCTCTCCGATGCTGTGTCCGGGCGGAAAATGAGCTTCTTGCCGGAGTTGTGACGCTCCGGTAATGCTCCGATAACAGCCAGCTCGCCAAGACGCGCTCAAGACACCAGCCCAAGGAAGAAAGGGGTTTCGTATTTCGATATCTTGAGCAAGCTTTCGTCGACGCCGTCATCACCTAGCAGCACCAGAAACGAGCAGCTAATTAAACGCTACTTTTAATTGGTAGAATGTTGTAACTCGCAGAGTCGAAAGACACGCGGACGACCAGCTTCTGCTTCTAATTTGACATTTTGTGAATTATACAGCGGTTCTTAGCGGGGGGAGTGTCTTCAAATTCTGCTCAATTAACCCACATCTCTCCTTCAGCATGAAAAGTTGCGAAACTTTTTCTGTTTCCTCGCTGCTTTCATCTTAATCCTGACCCAATTCCAGGCCTGGTGTGCATCATTTTAATTGTCTTGTGATCTTCCTTCCAGACCGAAACCCAACCCCATTTCTATCAAAACCTTCCTGGAAATGTGCCACTTGATAATAGCTAATTAATTTGATTGAATTAATTATATTTTCATGCTAGGCATCTCGAAAGAAAAAGGCCACAACGCATCGCATCATCGCAGAGCGTGAATTTTAATCACTTCACTTTACGAGAGCACATTTTTGTTGCTTCTTCTGCGTTTCGATTCGCTGTCAAAAATGTTACTGTCCAACTCTATTTTTCAACTCGAGGCAGATTCGTTTCGATTTCTCGGCAGGTGGAGCACGTGCTGCAGTGTTTTGTCTGGTGTTTTTGGTTTGTAAGTGATTTAATATGGTAAGAGGAACCGAAAACCGCATTTTTACTACTCGACTAACATTATTCTACAATAATATCATAGAATAAATAAGACAAAAATATTAATTAAAAAAATTGAAAAAAACCGATCGGCAGAAACCATACGCATTTTTCTTAACCAAAAAAAAATCAAAAAGGATTCAGGGTGGTATGTTCCTTGGAGCAGTAGATGCCAAATTCATTAAATTTGAAGTTACACAATATAACATGGAATTGTTAAAAAAAGGAAAAAATCAAGTATTTTTGTAAGTTTTTCATCTTTCAAAAAGTTCTTTGAATTCTTTGACCGATAATTTATATTCAATTATGTGATTTTTCCTAAAAACATGAGCAGACGCTAAATATTTTTTAATGCTTTTTTATGATTTTTTCCATTCTTTCAAACATATGCGATTCTTTGATAAAATTAAGAAGATGGTTGTTATATATTTCAGATTTTATAAGTTTAAAATAATGGCAGTACTAATATTTTTAATGTTTAGTCAAGGGACATTATTTTTGTAAAAGACATCGTTATTTCATGTATGAACAAACACGATTGTAATCTGATTGTAAATATATTTTAATTTGAATGAATAGCTTGTTATTCAAATCAGAACATAATTTCAAAATTTGACTGAAATAAAAAATTAAAATGCATTTTACATAAATTGTGGTTTTTTTCCATCAGTAATAAAAAAAATAATTTAATCATTTTTGTCATTTTTGTGATTTTTGTTAATTTTTGTAATTATTGTGATTATTGTCATTTTTGTCATTTTTGTAATTATTGTGATTATTGTCATTTTTGTCATTTTTGTCATTTTTGTCATTTTTGTCATTTTTGTCATTTTTGTCATTTTTGTCATTTTTGTCATTTTTGTAATTTTTGTAATTTTTGTAATTTTTGTAATTTTTGTAATTTTTGTAATTTTTGTGATTTTTGTAATTTTTGTAATTTTTGTAATTTTTGTAATTTTTGTAATTTTTGTAATTTTTGTAATTTTTGTAATTTTTGTAATTTTTGTAATTTTTGTAATTTTTGTAATTTTTGTAATTTTTGTAATTTTTGTAATTTTTGTCATTTTTGTAATTATTGTGATTATTGTCATTTTTGTCATTTTTGTCATTTTTGTAATTTTTGTAATTTTTGTAATTTTTGTAATTTTTGTAATGTTTGTAATTTTTGTAATTTTTGTAATTTTTGTAATTTTTGTAATTTTTGTAATTTTTGTAATTTTTGTAATTTTTGTAATTTTTGTAATTTTTGTAATTTTTGTAATTTTTGTAATTTTTGTAATTTTTGTAATTTTTGTAATTTTTGTAATTTTTGTAATTTTTGTAATTTTTGTAATTTTTGTAATTTTTGTAATTTTTGTAATTTTTGTAATTTTTGTAATTTTTGTAATTTTTGTAATTTTTGTAATTTTTGTAATTTTTGTAATTTTTGTAATTTTTGTGATTTTTGTAATTTTGTAATTTTGTAATTTTGTAATTTTTGTAATTTTGTAATTTTGTAATTTTGTAATTTTTGTAATTTTAATTTTTGTAATTTTGTAATTTTTGTAATTTTGTAATTTTTGTAATTTTGTAATTTTTGTAATTTTGTAATTTTGTAATTTTGTAATTTTTGTAATTTTTGTAATTTTTGTAATTTTTGTAATTTTTGTAATTTTTGTAATTTTTGTAATTTTTGTAATTTTTGTAATTTTTGTCATTTTTGTCATTTTTGTCATTTTTGTCATTTTTGTCATTTTTGTCATTTTTGTCATTTTTGTCATTTTTGTCATTTTTGTCATTTTTGTCATTTTGTCATTTTGTCATTTTTGTCATTTTTGTCATTTTTGTCATTTTTGTCATTTTGTCATTTTTGTCATTTTTGTCATTTTGTCATTTTGTCATTTTTGTCATTTTTGTCATTTTTGTCATTTTTGTCATTTTTGTCATTTTTGTCATTTTGTCATTTTTGTCATTTTGTCATTTTTGTCATTTTTGTCATTTTTGTCATTTTTGTCATTTTTGTCATTTTTGTCATTTTTGTCATTTTGTCATTTTTGTCATTTTTGTCATTTTTGTCATTTTTGTCATTTTGTCATTTTGTCATTTTTGTCATTTTTGTCATTTTTGTCATTTTTGTCATTTTGTCATTTTTGTCATTTTGTCATTTGTCATTTTTGTCATTTTTGTCATTTTGTCATTTTTGTCATTTTTGTCATTTTGTCATTTTGTCATTTTTGTCATTTTTGTCATTTTGTCATTTTGTCATTTTGTCATTTTGTCATTTTTGTCATTTTTGTCATTTTTGTCATTTTTGTCATTTGTCATTTTGTCATTTTAGTCATTTTTGTCATTTTGTCATTTTTGTCATTTTTGTCATTTTTGTCATTTTTGGTATTTTTGTTATTTTTGTCATTTTTGTCATTTTTGTCATTTTTGTCATTTTTGTCATTTTTGTCATTTTTGTCATTTTTGTCATTTTTGTCATTTTGTCATTTTTGTCATTTTTGTCATTTTGTCATTTTTGTCATTTTGTCATTTTGTCATTTTTGTCATTTTTGTCATTTTGTCATTTTTGTCATTTTTGTCATTTTTGTCATTTTTGTCATTTTGTCATTTTGTCATTTTTGTCATTTTTGTCATTTTGTCATTTTGTCATTTTTGTCATTTTTGTCATTTTGTCATTTTTGTCATTTTTGTCATTTTGTCATTTTTGTCATTTTGTCATTTTTGTCATTTTTGTCATTTTGTCATTTTTGTTTTTGTCATTTTGTCATTTTTGTCATTTTGGTATTTTGTCATTTTTCATTTTGTCATTTTTATCATTTTTATCATTTTTGTCATTTTTGTCATTTTGTCATTTTGTCATTTTGTCATTTTTGTCATTTTTGTCATTTTTGTCATTTTGTCATTTGTCATTTTGTCATTTTGTCATTTTGTCATTTTGTCATTTTTGTCATTTTTGTCATTTTGTCATTTTTGTCATTTTGTCATTTTTGTCATTTTGTCATTTTTGTCATTTTTGTCATTTTGTCATTTTGTCATTTCTGTCATTTTTGTCATTTTTGTCATTTTGTCATTTTGGTATTTTTGTTATTTTTATCATTTTTGTCATTTTTGTCATTTTGTCATTTTTGTCATTTTTGTCATTTTTGTCATTTTTATCATTTTTGTCATTTTGTCATTTTGTCATTTTTGTCATTTTTGTCATTTTGTCATTTTTGTCATTTTGTCATTTTTGTCATTTTTGTCATTTTGTCATTTTTTCATTTTGTCATTTTTGTCATTTTTGTCATTTTTGTCATTTTGTCATTTTTGTCATTTTGTCATTTTTGTCATTTTTGTCATTTTGTCATTTTTGTCATTTTTGTCATTTTGTCATTTTGTCATTTTTGTCATTTTTGTCATTTTTGTCATTTTTGTCATTTTGTCATTTTGTCATTTTTGTCATTTTGTCATTTTTGTCATTTTTGTCATTTTTGTATTTTTGTCATTTTTGTCATTTTTGTCATTTTTGTCATTTTTGTCATTTTGTCATTTTTGTCATTTTTGTCATTTTGTCATTTTTGTCATTTTGTCATTTTTGTCATTTTGTCATTTTTGTCATTTTGTCATTTTTGTCATTTTTGTCATTTTGTCATTTGTCATTTTTGTCATTTCTGTCATTTTGTCATTTTGTCATTTTTGTCATTTTGTCATTTTGTCATTTTTGTCATTTTTGTCATTTTTGTCATTTTGTCATTTTGTCATTTTTGTCATTTTTGTCATTTTTGTCATTTTTGTCATTTTTGTCATTTTTGTCATTTTTGTCATTTTTGTCATTTTTGTCATTTTTGTCATTTTTGTCATTTTTGTCATTTTTGTCATTTTTGTCATTTTTGTCATTTTTGTCATTTTTGTCATTTTTGTCATTTTGTCATATTGTCATTTTGTTATTTTTGTCATTTTTGTCATTTTTGTCATTTTTGTCATTTTTGTCATTTTTGTCATTTTTGTCATTTTTGTCATTTTTGTCATTTTTGTCATTTTTGTCATTTTTGTCATTTTTGTCATTTTTGTCATTTTTGTCATTTTTGTCATTTTTTGTCATTTTTGTCATTTTTGTCATTTTTGTCATTTTTGTCATTTTTGTCATTTTTGTCATTTTTGTCATTTTTGTCATTTTTGTCATTTTTGTCATTTTTGTCATTTTTGTCATTTTTGTCATTTTTGTCATTTTGTCTTCCGATTTGTCATTTTTGTCATTTTTGTCATTTTTGTCATTTTTGTCATTTTTGTCATTTTTGTCATTTTTGTCATTTTTGTCATTTTTGTCATTTTTGTCATTTTTGTCATTTTTGTCATTTTTGTCATTTTTGTCATTTTTGTCATTTTTGTCATTTTTGTCATTTTTGTCATTTCTGTCATTTTTGTCATTTTTGTCATTTTTGTCATTTTTGTCATTTTTGTTATTTTTGTCATTTTTGTCATTTTTGTTATTTTGTCATTTTTGTCATTTTTGTCATTTTTGTCATTTTTGTCATTTTTGTCATTTTTGTCATTTTTGTCATTTTTGTCATTTTTGTCATTTTTGTCATTTTTGTCATTTTTGTCATTTTTGTCATTTTTGTCATTTTTGTCATTTTTGTCATATTGTCATTTTGTCATTTGTCATTTTTGTCATTTTTGTCATTTTTGTCATTTTGTCATTTTTGTCATTTTTGTCATTTTTGTCATTTTTGTCATTTTTGTCATTTTTGTCATTTTTGTCATTTTTGTCATTTTTGTCATTTCTGTCATTTTTGTCATTTTTGTCATTTTTGTCATTTTTGGTATTTTTGTTATTTTTGTCATTTTTGTCATTTTTGTCATTTTTGTCATTTTTGTCATTTTTGTCATTTTTGTCATTTTTGTCATTTTTGTCATTTTTGTCATTTTTGTCATTTTTGTCATTTTTGTCATTTTTGTCATTTTTGTCATTTTTGTCATTTTTGTCATTTTTGTCATTTTTGTCATTTTTGTCATATTGGAAGGCTAATATCTCAGATTTAAAAGAGACAAATAGTTAACAAAAATAAATATTAAAGGTGCTTAAAGAAATCGTTCGAAAATCAAGTAACATATTTAGGGAAGTTGACGACTGTGTTACTGTGTATATTTACTATTTTAATTTCGGGAAATGATTGAATATTAAAATTAAAATTTTTGTGTTACGTATTATTTGAACGAGCAGCGATCAAAAAAAGATCACATATAGAAACTCTCCATTTCACTAATTTTTCTGTATTATCCTTTTGAAAAAATAGCTGTGCTGGAAAACAATTAACTTATAACATTTTCTATTTGTTTCAGATCGGCTTTCAATCGGTAGTCTAATATATTTAAATATTGACTTAATTTTAATGAAAATAGTGATAATAAGAATACACATTTTTAAAAAATTTCTAGTGGCTTCACAATGTTTATTGCTAAGAATTTCAGGCTCATAATCTTTATGTCTCTTGATTTTTTGAAAGATTACTTAAGGTATAGTAGACAAAACATTCGACAAACTACGCAATTTTTATCGATTTCAAAAATATAATGAATAATCTCAAACTAAACAATTAAGTTCATCCAGAAACTTACAACCGTCCACAGGACGGCTTTATTCCAACCAACCGAGAACACCGTGCACCGCCTTCTCACCCACCGGCGTCGATTCATCGACGAAGCCCTGCATGCGTTCGCTAATGTCATCCGCGGCCGCACAAGTGACAGATAATTATCGCGTAATTATGGCTTATGTTAGCGCGATGATGTACAGCGAGTCAGAGTTGGTTGGTCGGTCGTTCGACTCGCTGCCTGATGACTATTGTGGCCTGGGTCGATGCTTTGGGTGTGCTGGGAAAACACATACGCACACGCAATTACCTCCACCAAATGTTTGTCTATTTGTGATTTGGCCGGTTGTGTCGGTCGTTAAGTCTATGGTTTGGATATTTCGGGGGGATTGTGGGTGACTTTGTGTAACTGTTGATTGAGGGAGTTATGGCAGTCGAATTTTGTTGTCTTTGTTATTCTTAATATGAAAAATATAGTTTACTGTATTTTTTTAAGAATACGAATTCATCCAATTCTTCTTAGAACTATCTCTTCTCTAAGTTTAAGTTTGTGTCCAACGTCCTCGTGTCGTCTCAAATCTCGTGACACACATATTCCCTTCCAACTTGTTGCTGCTGTCTGTACTGTCCAAGAATGTTTGTTTTCATTGAAATTTGAGAAGACACCAAAAATTTACCTGATTCTTTTCCCTTTGGTTCTGATCTTTTTTTCTTCTCTCCTTCGCTGACGCACGCTCACACTCACAGACAGCCTTACTCAATTCTTGTTCTTAGCTTCTTTCAGCTGCGCGCTTTATCGCTCTTTCTCCAAAAAAAGAGTCTTCTTCTTTTTCTACCTTTTTTCGATTCCCTTCTTTCTACTGATTACCTCTCAAAGTCTCTTCCCTTTCTTAGTTTCTTCTTCCTTCTTTTCTTCTTCCGTTAACCCACTGCTTGTGGTATTATTCCACTTTCGAGGCAGCTTCTCTTCCCACTCTCTACCTTTGCTTATCAACTTTTACTTCATCCACACACACACACACAGTCCCACTAACACATGCGAGTTAAGGTTTTTAATGTGCAAGGAAGGTCGATCAAAGCGTGCGATGCACGGCGGCGCAGCAGCAGCGTGGACGACGAAGACTACTATGATGACAAAGAAAAGAAGAAGAAGCAATAAGGCAATGCATCAAATTCGCTGAATTGAAGAGGTGATTGTTGGAACTGGTAGAAAAGACGGAGGTCTGCTGCAGCAGCAGCAGCTCGAATAAAAAGCCAGATGCTTTGCAGAGTTGTTGGTTTTTCCCCTGCCGAAGGTATATTGTGTCATTGAGGAAACCAGACCTAGATGATGCAGCGTCATTTGTGTAATTGATTGCAAATCGAGTTGGACTTTCTTTTGAATGTGTTATTGAAGTATATAGTTTAGGTTGTTCGAAAAACGCGATGCTGCAAATAAAATTGTGCTAACCCAAATATAGATTTGGATCAATTTTTGCATACATTGATCAATTCTCACAAATTATACAGCATGATATGAGCAACTCTCTACGAAATCGGCCGATTTCGACCATTTTTATTTTTTGTATTTTTTAATTTGGCTCAAACTTTGTGGGGGCCTTCCCTATGACCAAATATGCTATTTTGTGTCATTGGTTCACCCATACAAGTCTCCATACAATTTTGGCAGCTGTCCATACAAAAATGGTTTGTAAATATTCAAACAGCTGTAACTTTTGAGTGAATTTTCTGATCAATTTGGTGTCTTCGGCAAAGTTGTAGGTATTGTTGAGGACTTTTGAGAAAAAAATAGGTACACGGAAAAAAAAATTTGGAGATTTTTTTATCAACTTTTTTTTTACTAAAACTCAATTTCCCAAAATACGTATTTTTTGATTTTCGAGATTTTTTGATATGTTTTAGAGGGTAAAAATCCGCAACTTTTGAGCCATAGAGACACATGGTCAAAAAATCTGCCGCCGAGTTATGAATTCTTGAAAAAATAGAGATTTTTGGAAAAAAACGAAGTTTTATGCAAAAACAAGTTTGACATTACTTTTTAATGCAAAATTGAATTTGCAATCGAAAAGTACTTTACAGATTTTTTGATAAAGGGCTCCGTTTTCAAGATATAGCCACCGAAAGTTTGATTTTAGCGAAATATTTGCAGTTTTTCAATTTTTAAAAATAGTGACCATTTCTAAATTTTTTTTTTTAAGTTCAAAAAATTTGCTATAAAATTGTCTAAGCGACATTGAAGATTGGACATCGGGTTGCTGAGATAGAGTCGCTTTAAGAAAAAGAAACTCGAAAATTGAAGTTTTCTAAATCTCACCAAAACAACCCACCTTTTTCTAATTTCGATTTCTCAGCAATTAATGGTCCGATTTTCAATGTTAATATATGAAACATTCGTGAAATTTTCCGATCTTTTCGAAAAAAATATTTTGAAAATTTTTAAATCAAGACTAACATTTTAAAAGGGCCAAATATTGAATATTACGCCCATGGCAAAAATGACATAGTTTGTTATAAAACATTCAAAATAAGTTATTTTCAATCACTCCTGAAAGTTTCATAAAGATATAACATGATTAAACTGAATTAGAGACGATTTTCAGCTCAACATTTTACCGTGCGCATTGCGGGCTGTCAAACTTTCTGAGCGTTTTTCTCGAAACACCGAGTTAATTTACGGGATCCACGATATCTCGCGATGGGATGGACCAAATTGGCTAAAATTTGGGGTGAAGACTCTCAAGACATATATATCGTGTGTATGACGATGTCTGATTTTGAAATTTTGCTTTTTTAAAAAATCCAAAAATCAAAAACTGACGATTATTTATATGAAAAACACAAAAATATTTTTATCTTTTTTTTTTAAATAAGTTTTTTGAAAATCGGCCTTCGTCATGCACACAGGACCGGTTTAACGAGTCTTCACCAAAATTTTGAGCCGATTTGGTCAAGGCAGAGTTAAGATATCGTGGCACCCGTTTTTTTTAACTGCTAACTTCAAATAGCTATATCTCGGCAATGATACAACCAAATGTCTTCAAATATGTTTTGATAATAGATGAAAATGTGTAGTTTAATGCCCTGATAACAGTTTTTAAATAAAATTAAGTGTGTGCTCACACCAACCTCTGACTTTTTTTTTATCGATTTACATGTATGTATAACCTTTTAATAAAGAAAGTCGTAATTTTTTATTAGCAACAAGTTGAAGTTCAAAAAATTCAATTGTCTGCCCGAAATTTTAAAGAATTTCTCTCAACCATATTATAGCAAAAAAAAAGTTCAAAAATTGAATTTACGAGCCACGGTTTCAACATTTGAAAGCTAAAAGTGTTTAAAAATGCATTATACACTAGTCAATTTGTTTTGCAATCATTAGTTTCCAAAAACCTAAGTATTGACGAAAATTTATTTTTTTGCAAAAAAAACGTTTTTCCAGTGGAATGTCATGAAAATTAAAAATATTTTTAAACCAGCCCAAACATGCACAGAAAAAAAAAATGTAAATTTGGAAGTTTTAATTTTGGAAGGTTGAATATTACCTCTTTTATGATGTAATTTTACCCCAATTTAGACTGAAAAAGTGTCATTACACCAGAAAAGTGGTAAAATTACACATTTCCAGAGGTAAAATTACACCTTTTTTTCTGACATAAAAGATGTACCCCTTCCCAGATGTAATATTACCATGATTTTTTTTTCTGTGTGCTAAATATGATTATCAAATGATTCAGAAAAATGCGTTTTAGATTGTTTTCAGTTGATTTTACTTTTATTTTCATCAAAATTTGGAAGTTTTTTGTAAAAATATTTTTTGCCCCCCGATTTTTCAAACCAATTTTGAAGGGGGGGGGGGCGACATAAATTTTGAAAAATATTTGCAACGGCCTAAAGGGTGCATAGCAACAAAAAAATGTCTTCTTATTCCAAAACTGTTAAACTTACGGACCAAATCCTGCAATATTCTGATTGTAAAAATAGTCAAACTTTAGGGGGTGAATAAAAAAATATAATCGAATGTTTCCGTAGTTTTGAAGATACTAAAATGTCTGTAACAAGAATCTTGGTGCAAAAGTTCTGGTTGATGTGCTCCGTTAAGAGCTGAGGGATAAAACATTGAATGTAATATAAAATGGACTACTTCTTAACTCTTCATAGAATTCATATTAAACAACAAATAAAATTATCAGCCTCATTAACAAACAGCGCATTTTTTTAAACATTTGTTTCTTTTCCGAACTGTGATCAATATATTTCAATTTTTTAAAAAGTAAAAATTAAAACAAATTTGACTAAAACAAGTTTAAAAGTGTTTGATAGAATTTACTGAAACTACAAACCGGTTATTTTTAATAAGGAACAATTTTAAATGCATTTTAAAATATCATGAAACTTACATTTTTTCCTTTCTCTGATATAGGAGCCATTATTCAACAGTTATTTATTAATATGATACAAAAAACAAGTAATTTTGAATAGGTTAAAAAATGGAAAAATTAAAAGCTTCTCAATTTTGTTAAATCCACATGTCAAATTTTCCCAAATGTTGAAACTTTTAATCCATAAACCGAAAAGTTTCCAAAAAATACATTTTTAGATGCAATTTTTTGCCTTCCTCAATGAAAAGAAGCTATTAAATCACCTTAAAATTAACTTTTTTATTTAACCTCCTAGATTCAATTTAATTTATACTGGTCGACTCAGAATCAAACTGAAAAAAAAACTAAACTAAAATTAACAATATTATTGTTATTGTTATCTTAGGCTAGCACAAATTTTAACTATTTTTCCCCTCTGTTATGGTTCAAATTTCAAGCAAAACTTTCAAAATGTTGAAGCATAAACTTTAACAAATTTACAGTTATATTATCACCAAAATAATTAAAAATGTCAATGATTTTATGAAATTTTATTTTCACTCCTAAAGTTTTACATCTTTTTCCAATCTGTGGTCCAAAAATTTTAAAATAGCAAAAAATCTAAAAGTGTCCAATTATAAGTACAAAAATGCACTTTAGAAAATTTATTTGAAATTGTTTACAATCAAATACACAAGTTTTTTTTTATCAATTCAAATTTGAATTTGCAGCAATATTTTTTGCTCAGAAATAAAATGTTTTCAAAAAGCTTCAATAATTTTTTTAAAGTCCAATCAACTGAAAACAATTTTAAATGCATTTTTCTGCGCATAAAATTCTATTTGGCATATCGGGAAAGAATCAAAAACATTTGTAATTTTTGTGAAATTCCGTTCTGCAGTTCTGCAAAAAGTTTGTTTTCCGCGAAAAAACTAATTTCGTCAATACTTAGATATTTTGAGAATTAATGATTACAAAAAAACAAACTGAGCGGTTTCAAATGCATATTAAAATACTTTTTTCATTCATATTTTAATACCATGGCTTGTCATTTCAATTTTCATATTTTATGCTCTCTAATTTTTGAGAACATTAAAACAGGGAAAGTCGAACAACATTCATCATGTTAGTCATGGCCGGGTTCTCGTTCAAATAAAAATTTCTCAGGTTAGACATAAATTGTGATGAAGTACGAGCATGAAATTTATTTGAAGATTGAAACATACATAAAAACATTTAGCTAAATTTCCTTTAAAAAAATCATTTCTAACTTCTACCACAATCATCACGGTGGCCACGAATTTCCAGATTTCAAGTTCTAGAACCAAGCTCAGTCACAAAAAACCTCAACCCGGCGCACAGTGGGCGGAAACCCACCTCTAATCCCATTAAATTGAAGCCGCTGTTTTTTTCTTTTGAAAAATAGTTTTTCTTATGTAAAAAAATCTCAGAAATCGATTGCCGCATAGCAAACCCACCGGAAATGACGGGAAAGGGTCCATTTTGCCCCATTTGTCCTAAAAATTGGAATTTTCTTGATTTTCACTCTACAAGTTAACTATATTAACATTTATAGGATATCTATATACATATTTTGACGTAAAAATAGCAGGAGAATCGAATGGTGACATTGTCGAACCATTTGGAGTAACCCATTTTGCCCTATGGGCCCTTTTTGGCGAGTTTAGGTAGTTTTATTCCTTTTTATAGCATTTAGCGTAGGAATTTCGTAAAATTATTTCTACTATGCGTGCAAAATTGGCAGAAGAATCAAATAATGATTATTTAGGATCATCCATAATAACCCGTTTTACCCCTTGGGCCATTTTTTCCAATTTTCCCTAATTAAATTTATTTATAAGTGTTTTGCGTATAATTTTCATAAACTAATCACTGTAATTTGTACTAAATGACCATGAGAACTGAAAGACACTGTTTTGGAATTATTTGAAACTTCCTATTTTGCCCCTTTTTAAAATATCTCATATAATTTGAATTGTTTTTCGAACATTTGGCAAAATATGGTGATAGATTAATTACTTTGTAACGCGTAAGATGACCAAGTGAATTAAATATTTATATTTTGGAATTGTTTGAAATAGCCCATTTTACCCTAATAGTCCTCTCATCATGCTTAGGCAATTTAGTTCTCTTTAGAAGCTATTTGCGTACAATACTTATTGAATAATGACAATTATCTGTGTTTTATGGACAGAAGAATTGAACAAAGGAATATTGAGATTACTTTGAACTGTAAATTATCAGTGCATCCTGCTCGTTCTCAATGTAAACATCAACAGCCTGACCAGAATGAACAGTTTGTATCTGTTTGATCTTGCTGAAAAATTAATAAGGCCTTCGCAATTTTTTTTTAATTGTATGTCCCTCTACATTTGAATGAAAAAAGTGTTTAAAATGCATTTTATACCTGCCCTGTTGTTTTGCAATCATAGTTTTCAAAATATCTATGTATTGACGATTTTTGTTGGTCCGAGAAAAAAACTGCGATACTGGTCTTCTAAATGTAAAAAAAAAATCTAAAAATTTGTTAATCGATACCAAACATGCTGAATATGATGTAAACTGCAAGAAAGAAAGTAGACTTCTATTTTCAGTAAAATTTTGAAGTTTTTCGAAATAAATAATTAATGGATTTTATAATGATAACGATAATGTCAATGTTGAATATAAAATATGTTTAGAAATTAAAATATTGTTTAAATTTTCTTTCTTCTCCATATAAGTCATTACCATCACCTGAATCAAATCCGAAAGCAATAATGAAATACTCACCTTTTAATGTATATGAAATTACAAAGAAAATATTTTAAAGAAGGCACTTCAGATCAGAACACTAAAATTTTTAGAATTTTCTTCAATAAGCCAAATTAATATGCCCAATTAAAAATTATTTGCAAAAAAAGTTTATGAGAGATTTGCTTTGTCATGTTTGACTTCTCCTCACTTTTGCAAATAAGAAATGTCCACCAGCAAAAATTTATTCATATCTGGTATAAATTTTTAGCCCAAAATTTCCTAACTTAATAAATTTTAAATATATTATTATTTTTTTAAGATTGGTTTCTCAAGCAGTCAAATCCGTATACCGGATTATAAAAGGCATTATTTTCTCGTGCTTCAAAAAAATTAATTCATAAATATTTCCTTCTAAGACAACTGAAATAATTAAATGCAAAATAATAAGAAACAATTACTGACAAGTTTTTGGAAATCAGTATTCGATCAATTCTTGTATTCCGGCATTATTATTTAAAAGCAGATGAGCAGATAATATGTTTATCAACATTTTATTTATTCACTTCATATTAAACGAAATTATTTTAAAAAATAATTAAACCATTTCCGGCTTGTTGTTACATGTAAACTTTGCCAATGATTCTCGTTCATCTCAGAGAGCCATTTTGCATCATAAATTTGTCCATATAAATCTTCATAGCTGTTTGAAATAATCTTTACAAAAAATGTTTCTTGATACTTCGGCAAAATTGCAGGTTAAAGATGAGAAGACATTAGGAAACAATAGTTTTGTTTTGACTAAATAATAGTAACTTTCAAATGAATATGTATGGAAATTAACTTATGAATAAAGAATAACGTATAAAAATGATAGAAACCTGAAAAATAATACAAAAAAATTATGTATTGGATTTTTGTCAACAAGAAGAAAGAATGGAAATTATAATCAGAAAAGAAAGCAAAAACAATTGTTTTAAATACATAAAATCTTATTGGTTGTTTAAAAAAAAATAATATGCTTTTAAAGTAATTTACTCCAAATGTGTTATTCTTCAAGCGTTTATTGTAAAAATTTCTTTATAAATTTATTTTTTATTTATTTAAAAAAAAATTAAGTGAAAAAAATAATCATTCTTAAATAATTATTTAGCCTAATATTTGATCCATTTTATGAAGCAATTTTATCAGAATCAAAATTCTGTTCCGCAAGGTACCATAGTAGAAATGTTAAACATAATATAATTCTTCCAAAATATAAAAAAGAAGAACAAATCATATTAAAAATGGAATTTTGCAAACAATTTTGAATATACATATATATTCAAAAAAAATGAGGAAAAAAATATAACTAAAAAATAAATTTATGTTTAAAAATAAACATAAAATATTTTATTTTGAAAAATATTGTGAAATCTTTTGCGAACAATTTTAAGTATATTTCATCAATTCAAATAGATATTTCACTATAACATTTAAGTTAACTTTAATTTAAATTAAAGCCAAAAATCTAATTATTTCTTCATTTCGATTGATTGTTTTGTAAATTCAAACAGCTTGATTATTTGATTCTAAAACCTCATACATATTTTCCATCGATATTGACACATAGAGTATACCTGTACAAGGATTTGCAAATTCTTGGAAAATCCATCAATCTGTTGAAAAGAAAGTCCTATAATTTATCAATCATTTCTTCGAAAAAAAAAATAGTAGAATCAAATAAAACCATTAAAAATAACATTGCATTATCTATTTATATGGTTAAATGATGTTTCTCTCAGTTTGAAATAATTAAATTTCACTGAAAATCTTTTGTATTTACACCTTAGTTCTATTTACTCCAAGAAAACCAAATATATTTTTTATTCACTTAAAATTTTATCGATTGAATTGCTGTGATCGCTATAGTACATATATTTTTAAAGATTGATAAATAGATCGCTTGAGTTGATCCACTAAGGTTATTAAGATCAATTAATCAAGTTTTCATTCCATCACATCTTAATTTTATGTTTAAACGAAGTTAATGAATTAAGATTTTTGTATTTATTAATTTTTCAACAAGATCAATCAGTTACAAACTGCAGGCCAAGGATTGATACCTAAGAGCATGCAATGGCACTGACCTTGTTGCGTGCTCTTCGGTTGACGTCCACGTAAGGAACATCCTGGAAGGAGCGTAACTAACTACATCCGTAGTTCTGTTAGATCATCCGAATTATCTTGATCAGAACAGTATAGCTCTGGTTCCTTGCGAGTGTCCTATTTTCTTACCTCCACGTTGGCTTGGTTTTCATGATGACCTA
The DNA here is from genome assembly GCF_015732765.1 of Culex quinquefasciatus. Lineage (NCBI taxonomy): Eukaryota > Metazoa > Arthropoda > Insecta > Diptera > Culicidae > Culex > Culex quinquefasciatus. The sequence continues at coordinate 212,219,385 of NC_051862.1, read as the reverse complement.
GCTGGTGGCCTGTGGAAACGGATCGTAAACCTTTTACCACCGCGGGTCAGAGTCGAGACGGCTAAAAGAAAGGGGCGCAACAATGTAGGAAAGGGAAGTAATTTGTGATTATAGACGGTATTGTTTTGATTCGCAGTATGTTGAGTCAACTGCTGTGGATGTACCTGAAACATCACACAACGGGGTTTCTCTTCTTTCCGTTTTTTTATCTACCATTAGAGAGCCTGGAGCTTGTTAGAGAACGGACGTCTCAGGCCTGAAGTGCCAATCGAGGCGCGGAAGCTGTCAAGCGGAGGTGCCTATCGAGCAAAATCCTTTGTCTTTTGCTCGATTGGTACCTCCGTTTGAAAGTTCTCGTGCTTCGATTGGTGCTTTGGTTTGAGTGTCCGTCCTCTAATAGGCTCCAGGCTCTCTATCTACCATCTATATTCTGTTTATTTTGTTTCACTGGTTCTCTAACACGCCTTCTGTTTATTATCGTCCATTTGTTTTCGATTTTATTTTCTTGATTCTCTTATTTCTCAACGCTTTTCCACTCTATTTACTAATTGATGCTGCTGTAACAAACTGTCTGTTTTCCCTTAATTTGGTAGCGATGTCAATTTTGTTTATCTTTATTTATCTATTTCAATAATTTTTCATCTGCCCTATAAATTGCCCTTATACAATCTAAGCTTTTTTGTTGCCTCTATTTATTAACTATTGTTAATTTCTTTATCTACTTCATTTATTACTATCTTTCTTTTACTATTGATTCTTCAATAATATATTTCTTTCACTGTCCATTGTTTTCAATCTTCACCCTTTTCTTTAAAACAAGTGAGGTTTGAGCCCTTACTCAATTTTTGGAATGATCAAAGAATCAACAGAAATATTACTATTGTACTTTTGAAAAACTTTTATAAAATGCTTAGGACCAAAAATTGTAACAAAACACCGCGACAAAAGAAATAGCAACATATAAACACGACTCAACACTAGGAATGATTTCAGGAGTAAACAATACACAGTAAAATAACAACTAGTTTTTGAATTCAAACTAAATATAAAACAGTGTTTGCTTTAATGAAAGTTGATAGGCACACTTTAAATGGTTAGGCGCTTATACTTACATCAAACCCTACGTAATGTACCACCCCCGGCCGAGTTAAAATGCGTAACCGGAAAGAAGGTGTGCATGCCTGGCACGAACACTCAAAGCGTGTTCTAGCGTGTTGCTCGTACTGACTCAGAGCAAGGGTGAGATGTAGGTGTAAGGGCAGTGCGTGTTCGTCGGGAACCTAGTGCATAAGATCGGTCAAGGTCCGTTCTTACACTGAAAATTGCGAATTGCGAAGATCAATCAGTTACAAACTGTTCTGGTCAGGCTGTTGATGTTTACATTGGGAACGAGCAGGATGCACTGATAATTTACAGTTCAAAGTAATCTCAATATTCCTTTGTTCAATTCTTCTGTCCATAAAACACAGATAATTGTCATTATTCAATAAGTATTGTACGCAAATAGCTTCTAAAGAGAACTAAATTGCCTAAGCATGATGAGAGGACTATTAGGGTAAAATGGGCTATTTCAAACAATTCCAAAATATAAATATTTAATTCACTTGGTCATCTTACGCGTTACAAAGTAATTAATCTATCACCATATTTTGCCAATTGTTCGAAAAACAATTCAAATTATATGAGATATTTTAAAAAGGGGCAAAATAGGAAGTTTCAAATAATTCCAAAACAGTGTCTTTCAGTTCTCATGGTCATTTAGTACAAATTACAGTGATTAGTTTATGAAAATTATACGCAAAACACTTATAAATAAATTTAATTAGGGAAAATTGGAAAAAATGGCCCAAGGGGTAAAACGGGTTATTATGGATGATCCTAAATAATCATTATTTGATTCTTCTGCCAATTTTGCACGCATAGTAGAAATAATTTTACGAAATTCCTACGCTAAATGCTATAAAAGGAATAAAACTACCTAAACTCGCCAAAAAGGGCCCATAGGGCAAAATGGGTTACTCCAAATGGTTCGACAATGTCACCATTCGATTCTCCTGCTATTTTACGTCAAAATATGTATATAGATATCCTATAAATGTTAATATAGTTAACTTGTAGAGTGAAAATCAAGAAAATTCCAATTTTTAGGACAAATGGGGCAAAATGGACCCTTTCCCGTCATTTCCGGTGGGTTTGCTATGCGGCAATCGATTTCTGAGATTTTTTTACATAAGAAAAGCTATTTTTCAGAAGAAAAAAACAGCGGCTTCAATTTAATGGGATTAGAGGTGGGTTTCCGCCCACTGTGCGGCGTTTGACAAAACTATTTTTGTAACAACAATCACAAATAACTTCAACGGAACGACGCCACGTTGTAGGAAACCCAAAGAACAACTCTTTCAACGAGCACACCACACACAGCAAGACCAAAACGAGTTTTTTTGTCTTATTTTGTTTTGCTTTCGTTAACTTCCGCCGCGCCACTTCTATCGAAATTAAAGTTCCGTCCCCAAATAGAGAAATTAAAAGTTTGATTAAATTTCAGAAAACCAGAAAACAACTCCAATCGAAGATTGTTCGATTTTCGATTCGATTTGAGTCTCTTTTTTTGTTGAGTCTTGGGAAAGGGTTCCAAAATCAAATTACACACTCACACGTACAGTACACATACATACACCGAGGACAGACACTAACCAGGTTCGATCTAATCGGAAAACTTTTCCAATTCACCGTTGACGACGGGTTAGTCGGAGACCGGACACCGGGATTAAAATTCTGGCAGTTTGCTCAACTATTTTTCGGTACCCGATTTCAAACACCAAAGTTGATGGACCCCTCTCTTCTTGAAATAGCGAGCTCGGTCAATTGGAGTCGATCTCGACAATTAGTGGCCGGAAACGGACGCGGACAACCGGGCCCAAGCGTACGGAACAAGCGGGGTCTCACGTAGAACGCGCAACGGAACACACTGCCGCGGTCTCGCCAAACTGGACGGAGTTCCTCGGGACTTTGTTTTGGACCGAGAATCCGAAGCCGAAGTTCCTTCTTTTTTTTTGGACGGCCAGCCCGAGTAACCGTGTGCACACACACGGAGAGTACCCCCGCGCTGGAACCGACTCCACCGCCACCATCTCCGTTCCGGCCGTGTTTGCGAGCGGAAATTGACGCCTCCTCGCCGAAAAGTGCGCCACATGCAAGCTGGCTCACATGTGCCGACGACCGCCAACCGTCGCACTCCGGATCGAAGTGAGCGGCGACCGAAGCTGCACCGAAACGCACGTGTGCCGCGGAGATCGGGCCCGAGAGAGGGAGAGTCACTCTCAATGAGAAGAGAGCGCTCTCTCACGTGAGAACGCGTTGCTCACGTCTCACGCGTGACGTGAGAGCGCGCTCACTGTGGTGAGACAATCAACTCGCTCACCAACACAAACAAAAGTTGACAAATTTCTGTGTATTGGTGCCAACCTTCTCACCAACACACCCTCGCAAAAAAATGTTTGGCGCGCTCATTCCCTCGCACATCGGTGTAATGAGCCGTGAGCCAAACATTGCTCACCAACTCACTGTAGTCAGATGTAGTACACCCTTACCAAAAATCATGACTTTTTGAGTTCCAAATCCCACTTTTCATACGATTTTTTGAGTTCAGGTACTACAACCATAAAAATGGTTATATGGGTTGAACTGAAAAAATCGTATGAAAAGTGGGATTTGGAACTCAAAAAGTCATGATTTTTGGTAAGGGTGTATGATCGGAGGGTCGCTCGAATGGCAGTGAGTGAGTGGAAAGCACGACGCGAGAACGCTAAACCAAACTAATTTCTCACACCCTCCCACACCCACAAGGGCGAAGTTGACTGGAAGGGCGCCCCTTCCACAAGGTGATGGTTTCCTGGGAGGCAGGATGGCGACTTGGTTCCGGGGAAAATTAAAAAAATAAATAACCCTGAAGACTTCGAATTTTGTTAATATTTTTATGAATATTGAAATTTACAAAAAAAAATTGAAACTTAAATAATTATTAACAAACATTTCTTCAATTTATTTTTCAAGATTATCAATTTTGAAATTTTGACTAGAGATCCTTATGAGTAATTCTCTACGATTTTTATTTATTTATTTTTTGCAAATTTTTAATTAACATTTTTGATTTGGATGAAAACTTGTCCATGCATTCCGAAAAGAATAAATTTTGCATCATTACTTTTGCCATTCCAGGTATGTAAATGTACGAAATTTCATACAGTCCAGACTCGATTACCTAAAGCCTCGATTATCCAAAGTTTCGATTATCCGAAGGTTTTTTCTTCGGATAATCGGAATCACTAATATTTTTTTTACTTTCAACATTAAATTTGAGTTCTGCGATCCCATTTTAGTCAAATTTGTTTGGTTCATTTAAATAATAAAAATTAAATGCATTTTTGCAGTACTTCATTACCGGCCGCCAACATAAATTAAAAAATTCAAAAATTTGATTTTAGGGTCACACGTAAGCTCAAAAGCCTAAAAAAGAGACAAAGAAAAATACTATTTTTTTCGTGATTCGATTATCCGAAGATTCGATAATGCAAAGTGAAATGTTTACAAAGCCTTCGGATAATCGAGTCTGGACTGTATCTTGAGAAGCGATTTTCTGATCGATTTGGTATCTTCGGCAAAGTTGTAGGCTACGATCAGAGCTTATGAGAAAAAATGTTTAAGTACAAGGTAGAAAAAATAACTGATTTTTTTATCCCTCAATTTCCGAATACAACATTTTTTATTATCATATTTTTATATTTTTTAGGGTAAAGTCAAAATTCAATTATCCGAAGTCCTTGCAAAATTTCACTTCGGATATTCAAATCAGCTTTAGAATGTCTACTAAACTAAGCTAAAGGTTTTATATTTTTTTAATGCTAGATGGCGGTGATAAAATATTGAAAAAAAAATCTGCAGTTTATAAGCAATCAACTTCTCAAATTTGATTAAAATGAGGTCGAAAATAAAAAAAACCCAAAATTTCAAATTCAGATAATCGATTTTTGAAACTTCAGATAATCGAGTCTGAACTGTATTACAAAATATCTTTTGTGTGCGCAATGGTGCTAAATCCTGAGAGATATATTTTTGAAAAATTCGTGTTTTTTGAGTAATATCGAAAATCTGGAAAAAAAATACTAGCAGTACTTTTTTTTATTGATTGATAAAATTTACCATTCTCAATTTCAGCCACTTTTGGGTATTAATTTTCAATTCTTTTTTTTTGTCATTTTATGTCTGTAACTTTGAAAATCGGCCTCGCAGATTCGAATCGATGAAAATGAATTTCTCAAAGTGTCACCTAATAAGACTGTTATTTTCAACTGACGATACCTAAGAAACTATTAGTCCAATTTTCTATGCTTAAAAAAAACGTTTTTTTTTATTTATTTTTTTTTTTTTGATCTATTCAAAAACAATCATCTTAAATATTTTCTGAGAAGGTCTTAAGCTAATATTTTTTCCTAATTTCATAATAGAGATAAAATTATTGTTTTTTTATATAGAAAATGCTTGGACAAAATAAAAAAAAAAAAACAAAAGAAAAGTCGATTTTCGAAGTTGTAGATAACCACTCCAATGTAAAGAAGCCAATTTTGAATCATGTTTTTTTTTTTCATACGAAGTGGGCTGTTCATACAAAATAACATGTGGATATCTGTATCTTGAGAAGGAAATTTCGGTTCGATTTGGTCTCTTCGGCAAAGTTAATTCATCAAAATACAAACTTTTCAAATTCCGATCTTTAATGTTTTTTTTTTTTTTGGGCTAAAAAAGTAATCGCACTCAAATTTAGGATATTCCGAAAAAAAAATGGAAAAATCGAAAATATTGACAAACAAAATAAAGAAAAAACATCATTTTTAGGTACACAATACAATTTAAGTCTAAAAATTACTTTTTCGCCTTGACTCTGTCCGATGATGAAGGAGGGAACATAATTTAATTTACAGCCCGTGCAATCAATATTGAAATGAAAAAAGAGTTATGAAAAAAAAAATATTTTGGGAACTCTACTTTTAGGCAAATAAATGAAACAGAAACTATTTTATCCGTGATTTTTTCCATGTATTGCGTTAAAATAAGCAAATATGCATAAGCGAATATTAAATAAATTGTATCGATTTTTTTACATTCACCATCTGATTCAATGTTCCTGTTCTGATTCAAAATTCCTGCACATCACTTGGAAGGATCCAATCAACACTACGAGCTCCCTCCACCCCATTCCTAGTTGTATATCTGGAGTTTTTTTTTTTGAAAAGGACCAATAAACCAAATTTTCAGTTATTGCTTTTTGGGTGTTTTTCAATACCCCTGACTCAAGGCGGTTCTAAAAACACCCAAAAAGCAAAAACTGGAAATTTGGTTTATTGGACCTTTTCAAAAAAACTCCAGATATGTTGTGCTGTATGTGTGTTCGTTCGTATGTACCCTCTTAGCACATGTGTGTGCCATTGCACACGACTGCCCCACCACCACCACCACCATTCGATGCACAGCTTTCCAATTTAGTTTCGCTCGCGTTGTTCGTCCTTTGCTACGAAAATCGGTTGGTGGGAGGGGGGGGGGGTCGCCTTCTAACTGTAGGGTGGCAAGGGTGGCACCTTCAATGCAGCGTTTAAAGGAGAAGAAGGAAAACGCGATTTACTGAAACTCACCCACCAACAAACAACAATAGTGGGGAAGAGAGTGAAATGGGGGGAAAAGTGAGAGATATTGTTAGTCAATTAAAAATGTTCCCCATGAATGCACAGTAAAGTGGTGTAATCGGTGATTAATTAATTAGTGACGTGTGGGCGTGTGTGTGTGTGTGTGTGTGTGTGTCGTTAGATGTTAGTGGGTGGGGGAGAAATGTGAGCCATTACTTTTGCTATGAGACCGACTAGTGAACCGCTAGTCAAAGTAAGGAATGGGGGAGTAGGAGGCAATTAAGCGCTTGGGGATTTTTCTTTCCTCTTTTCCTCGTGGGATATTGGCAACTAACGAATGTAGTTTAGTTACGGTTCAAGGTTATATTAATTGAGGCAGGATTATGGTCATTCACTGGCGTAAAGGTTGGCTTTTATTGAGAAAGTGTGAGGTATTTGAGTTTTACTTGGAAGGCAATTTGTAGGCAATGATTTAACACAATAATGAAGTAACATAGTACCGTCAATGGGGGTGAGATTGGGTCTGGGGGTGAGATTGGGTCAAATTTTTTTTTACGGATTTTACCATTTCTCAGGTACTTCTCAATGAAACTAAATTCTGTTAAAAGGGTTGTGCAAGGGACACCTTAAGATGACTTTGCTCGAAAAATCTCGCTCCTGGAACAAATCCTGTCATTTTAGCAGCTGTCTAAAGTTGAGGTACGTTTTTGGCCAAAAATTACATCTCGAAAAATCATCATCATTTTTTTGTTGGAATTGATCAAAAAGTACCCAAATGTTTGAAAATCTCTACTTCAAACATTTTAGCATGTCAATACGGTTCCCTCGAACAAAAAACACTGTTGGATTACTTGTTTTTACCATATTTTTGTATTTGAGCATCATTTTAGTTTCATTTGACCCAATATCACTCCCTCTAAGGGGTGAGATTCGGTCAATTTTCAAACGATTGCCATTTAAAGTATAGTCCATCAAATTACACCATATTTTGGAAAAAAAATTAGTAAACAATCTAAGAATAATTCTGCGATAAAAGATTTGTTAATTAAATTGTTTTTGTTATTAAGAAATTACGAGATGTTTATCGTTTTTTGAACCATAGTCACCCCCACTGACGTTATCATTTATATTATAGGCAATGAGTCTCCATAAAAATTCTTCGGTAATGAAATTTTTTTGTTGAAATAAATTAAATTAGAATATTTAAAAATCGTTAATTTCGCAAACAATATTGAAAATTTGTCGTGATTGTTTGCATAAAATGCTTAAAGAAAGTGCCGAATTGACACTAAAGCAAATTACTTGCCGACTTTTCAGAATCTCTAAGGATTGGTTATTCTCTTATTCGATTTGATGTCTTCGGCATAGTTGTAGATATGGATAACGACTAAACAGAAAAAAATTATACACGGTAAAAAAAATGATTTGCAAAAAAGCACTATTTTAATTTTTTTTATGTGTTTAAATATTACAGGGGCATCAAATGCCAACTTTTCAGAAATTTCCAGGTTGTGCAAAACATCTTTGAACGAGTTATGTTTTTTTAATCAATTCTGTTTTTTTTTCAAAAACTCGAAATATTGGTCACCAAAATTTTTCAACTTAATTTTTCGATGTAAAATCAAAATTGCAATCAAAAAGTACTTAAGTGAAAATTTAATATATTGCAACGTTTTCAAGACAAGACATTATAGGTGACTTTTTTGAAAATAGTAGCAGTTATTCATTTCTAAGCATAAGCGCTCACTTTTGAAAAATGAATTTTTAAAAAGCTGGGAATTTTATAATTATTACTTTGTTGATACGACAGGAAAATTCATGTTTGCTAAGTCTGGCTCTCACCTAAAAAACCGACAACTTTCTAACGTTGATATCTCAGCAACTAATGGTCCGATTTACAATGGTAAAATATGAAACATTCGTGAAATTTTCCTATCTTTTCGAAAAAAATATTTTTTATATTATTTATATTCAAATCAAGACTAACATTTCAAAAGGGTAAAATATTGAATGTTTCGCTTTTTCGAAATGTTATTGAAAATATTTTTTTCGAAAAGATCGGAAAATTTCACGAATGTTTCATACTTTAACATTTTATATCGGATCAATTTTCCTTTTTAAAACTTTTGAATTGCAATATCTCAGCAACTAAGGTTCGTATCAACAAATATTAAAAAAGCAAAATTCAGAGGATTTTTTCAGCTTTTCAAAAATATTTCGTCAGGAATTAAAAAAACATGGGCACTAATTTAAAAAATTAAAAACTGCGACTATTTTCAAAAAAGTTATCCAGAAATGGCTATAACTTAAAAACGGTGCATTTTATCAAAATTTAACTGAAGTACTTTTTGATTGCAAATTTAATTTTGCATCGAAAAATAAAGTTGAAGAATTTTTATGAACAATTTTTTGATTTTTTGAAAAAATCTGTATTGATTCAAAAATTCATAACTCGGTCATAGATTTTTTGCACAACCTGGAAATTTCTGAAAAGTTGGCATTTGATGTCCCCTCAAACATATGAAAAAAAATGTTTTTTTTTTTTTTTTGCAGAACAAGTTAAGCAATTAAATTTAAAATCACCATTTTTTACCGTGTATCATTCCAGTGTAGTCCTTTTTCATACCTACAACTTTGCCGAAGACATGAAATCGTTTAAAAAAAATTCTTGAAAAGATACAGATTTTTGAATTTTCATGCATAATTTTTGTATGGACAGCTGCCAAATTTGTATGGAAAATTTTATGGAAAAACTAATGATTGCTCAGCTTTTTTCTACTATGTTTTTTTATCATATGTTCAATAAGGCCGTTGCAAATATTTGTCAAAGTTTATGTCGCCCCCCCCCCCCTCCTTTTCAAAATTGATCTGAAAAATCAGGGGGCAAAGAATTTTTTTTCTAAAAAACTTCAAAATTTCCATGAAAATAGAAGTCAACTGAAAACAATCTAAAATGCATTTTTCTGCATTGATAATCATATTTAGCATGTTTGGGATTGTTTCACAATGTTTTGAATTATTTTGAAATTCCAATGTACAGCACCGCAAAAATTACGTAGATACTTAGATATCTTGGAAACAAATGATGGCAAAACAACTGCACAGGTGTATAATGCATTTTAAACCCCTTCTATCACTAAAATGTTCAAACCATGGCTCGTCATTTCACTTTTCATACTTTTTTAGTTTTTTGCCTCTCCCCCTCCCCTCCCACGACTTTCGTCAGAGTCGAGGGACATAAACTTCAAAAAATATTTGCAACGGCCTCATTAGCTTGTAAACTAATTTTGCAAATTTTTTTCATTCTATTATGCTTGATCTTATTGGCAAAACTTCTATTTTTGGTTAAAACAACTGTTAAAATTAGGCAGCAAATGACCAACAAGGTTGAAGCAGCCACAAATAAATGAATAAACAATCACAACAACAACAGCTGTTAAAATTTCAGGCTTCAGTACCAATCAAGCACCTCCATTTGAACATTTCAACAGAATTGCTTCGCAAATCCCAACGAAAACCCCTTTTCCAAACTACCCAACCAATAACCCCGAAAACACAAACATCAAAGCTTACCCTTAAGCTTAAATGCACTTTTAGCCTGCCAACTGTGCCATAACCTCAATCTTACCTGCACACCAATCGGTAAACATCTTTCGCCCACTTAAACGCTGCTACCAACTACATCGTCAGTGCTAAACCCTTTTATACTCTTCTTGCTCTTCTTCTCGCTCTTATCGGCCACCTCAATATTCATTCATCCTCCCACTTCGCAAATCACTTTTCCTTGATCCTTTCGACTCCTTGGAGCATTTCCTTTTTTTTTTTTTTTTTTGCTCAACTTTTTTCTTCCCTGCAAGGACGTCTCCTGGACGAAGCGAGAGGGGGTGGGGAATGTTTATCCTTTGATTTAATTGTTGTTTGTGTGTACTTGGGGCTTTATGCTGCTTCCACTAAGGACGATTTTTTTTTGCTTGCTTACTGCATCGTGTCCTGGTGTAGCAAGACGTTGCCAGGACCCCACCAACTGCTGTGCCATTTTTTTCTCTTTCTTTTTTCAGATGGAGAGATGGTACATGAAAGAAAGCTGCGGGAAAAATCTTGCGATTTTTTGCTCCTGCTTCTTCTCTGGTGAGATCAGGGCAGGGGGTGGTGAAGTAAATCGGAGAAAAGCTGATAAGAAATTAAATTAACATTCAGGGCAAATGGGGAGGAAAATCGGCGAAGGGTAATCGCTTGAGGTGAGCAAAGATGAAACAGTTTAGCGTTCAATCGGGCTGGTTGTAAACAAGCATTAAAGCAAGTGATTTGAGTGGGTTTTGTATGTAGAAAATTGGGGAATGATGCAAATGTTACATCAACATTTAACGAACTAATTACCTGCTTAGCCCCATTTTTTATTATCTCACTTCATGACAACTTATATCAAATGAACCGCAATCAATCCAATTCATCAATAAACCAGTTGACTTTCAATTATGTTAAATCTAAATGTACCTTCGACCCCATTAAACCCGCCCTCTCTCCATTTCATGAAACATTGATGAAAAGACAAAAGAAATTAATCAAATGATTACACCCGGCATCACGAACCGTAAATTGACACACAAAAACACTGCTGCATTGGTGGGTGGGATGCCCAACCCCTCCTACCCACTTCCCACATTTCGCAATTTCTCCACGCTAGGACATGGAATTGAGAGGAGAGAAAAATTGAAGCTGTTTAAAACTGTCACTTTTTTGTGATATAAACTGTGGGAAGTGTAAAGAAAAATGCTTTGCAATTAGGAAGTGTGAGGAAGAGGGGAACTTTTTAAGCAAGCTAATTAGTGTCCTCTCGCCTTCGTAATGGGTTCACATTAATTAATTGAAGTTCTTTTCATATGGTTTTTTTTGCAGTTATGTGACCTTAATACAGATTAGTTTGTGTCGGTTTGGAAACAAGTTTATGTTCCAATTTATATTTTAACTCATTTCGGAAACATAAAGTAACTTATTATTCACATTTTTTAACCACATCAATTATGTTTATCATATGAACAGAAATAAAGAGACTTTTGAGCCGTTCTCTAAATGTTTGAATCAAAGTTATGAACAGCCATCTGACTTCAGATGAAAGTAAGCGGCAACCGTAAGAGAGACGTATCATAAATTAATACAATTTTTTTGTAATCGAAAACCTTGTGCATATCGTAAAACAAATGAATAAAAAAGAATCATCGAATTTGGAATGTATTGATATATGGATTCTCTACCAACTCACACGAAATCGGAAAAAGTTGCCCCGACCCCTAACGAGTAACTTTTGTCCCTGATCACGAATTCGAGGTCCGTTTTTTGATATCTCGTGACGGAGGGGCAGTATAGCTCCTTTCATTTACAGTATGTAAAAAAAGTATTTACACCCCTTGGGCACTATGCACATTTTGTGATGAAACATGTAAAAAATTTAAAGTTTGACAGGAACCTAGTACTACGTTTTGTTCAGAAACTCGTGCCAAACATTTTGCTTCAAAAGCTCATGAAAAGTTATATAACAAATACTATTACGAAAATAAAAAGGTAAAAAGTTTGTTTTACATAAATAATGTTATTTGTTGACAAATCACCATAAATCCAGTCTTCAACTCCAAATAGGCATCCTTGACTGATTAAAAAATAATTTGGATTGAATATAAAGTTTACTAACTACTTAGTATAAAGTTTATATAACTCTGGAAATTCTATAGAAAACTTATCTTAACTTAATTTTGAAATCTTCTAATTCAACTAAATGTCAATATATTACCATAGAATTGCAAAATAAACATTTGGGAGTGGGTACCGTTTTGGGGTCTTTTATCGCTAGAATAGTTTTTTCGTCGGAAAATCGCCGGCATCGAACCGGTCCACAATTCACAAGTCAACCTATGTGGAATCGGAAAGGGCATAAAATTTCCGATCTTTTGATACCCAAACATCTAGGTTTTCTTTAAAACCTACGTTTTTAAATACCTGGGCAAAAGTAAGTTTGATCCACGAGAACAAAATTACGAAATTCCATACATTTTTGACAGGTTGCTCAAACGAAACCATAACAACGTTTTTGCTTAGGTATTTAAAAACGTGGGTTTTATAGAAAACCTGGATGTATGGGTATCAAAAGATCGGAAATTTTATGCCCTTTCTGATGCCACATAGGTTGACTTGTGAATTGTGGACCGGTTCAGATGCCGGCGGATTTTCCGACGACGTAATTCCGGGTTGGTACGAAATTCCAACGAAAAATCTATTCTATCGATACAAATACCCCCAAAACGGTGTTATACCCACTCCCAAATGTTTATTTTGCAATTCTATGGTAATATATTGACATTTAGTTGAATTAGAAGATTTCAAAATTAAGTTAAGATAAGTTTTATATAGAATTTCCAGAGTTATATAAACTTTTATACTAAGTAGTTAGTAAACTTTATATTCAATCCAAATTATTTTTTTAATCAGTCAAGGATGCCTATTTGGAGTTGGGAGACTGGATTTATGGTGATTTGTCAACAAATAACATTATTTATGTAAATTTTTCGAAAGGTGTACAAACTTTTTTTGCACCTTTTTTATTTTCGTAATAGTATTTGTTATATAACTTTTTATAGAAATCATCTCTTCATGAGCTTTTTGTAGCAAAATGTCTGGCATGAGTTTCTGAACAAAACGTAGTACTAGGTTTCTGTCAACATTAAATTGTTTAGATGTTTCATCACAATATGTACATAGTGCCCAAGGGGTGTAAATACTTTTTTTACATACTGTATGAGCATGCGAAAAAAGAGGTGTTTTTCGATAATTTGCAGCCTGAAACGGTGATGAGATAGAAATTTGGTGTCAAAGGGACTTTTATGTAAAATTAGACGCCCGATTTGATGGCGTACTCAGAATTCCGAAAAAAAAGTATTTTTTATCGAAAAAAAAACACTGAAAAAGTCTTAAAAACTCTGCCATGTTCCGTTACTCGAATGTAAAAATTTTTGGAACATGTCATTTTAAGGGAAATTTAATGTACTTTTCGTATCGTAAAATGGCGATAACTCGTGATGTTTATTAGCACCCCCTTATGTTTTTACATCATTTTTTTTTTGTAATTGTCTGCTCTACAACATTATTGCACACTAAAAAATAACCCTGCAAAGTTACAAAAAAAACGAAATTTTAGAATGAAAAATTTTGTTCTAGATGAAAAAATGATCCTTCTCTATTACGGCCGTTTTACCTTAATTTTTGAATAAATCTAGTACCAATTTCAATTAAAGTTTATGTGCCTCAGCAAAATTTCAAATAACATTTCAGATTTTCGAGTTTTCGAAACAAAAAATAACGAAAAATTGCTACATCGTATCAGAAACGCTACTATCAATAATTAGCAAAATATTATAAATTTATGAAAATAAATTCTTTTCTACGCATTTAACTCTATGCCGATTTAAAATCCAGAAAGTCATAATTTGTTCAAATAAAAAAAAGAATTTATTAAAAAGGTTATACAATGTATTTTGAATTCTTTATAATTAGTTCTATAGGGTTTTTTCATTATTTTTTTTTTATTAATAACCCCCTAATTTACTACTTGAAGTGAATATCAATATAATAAAAAATATATTATAAATAACCAAACATGTCTAAGTTATAATTAATAAAAATCACAGCCACCTTGATTTTTAGGAGCTTATTCATTTTTTTTTAAAATGTTGTTTTGGTAAAATGTGATTCCGTTTGCTTAATTAAATAAATAGATTTAAAAATAATCGAATTTCAAATTGAGCCTTTTTCCAAATTTTTAGCGACAAAAGCTCAAAATGTTCAAGATTGTAAACAAAACTTTAAGCAAAAATTATGCAGATATTTAGTGTATGATAAACGCTTTTCTATCTTTCGATCATTCGAAAATCAATGTTTTAACCCTAATGCTAAACTTTTTTTTTTTTTTGGTCTTTAAAAATCGAGTGGAAAAGTTTTCTAAAGAAAATAACAACTTTTAGCATTGATTATAGAGTTCGCTTGAGGCAGTGTAAGACACCCGAGGAACAGATTGACGTGATCGTAAAAATAAGATATGAAAAAAAGCTTTAGTTATTGTCAACAGTCTGATATTTTGTGAAAAAAGACCACTTAAACTTTAAATGAAATTTTACTAGGCTTGATGATTTTTTTTATATGACACATATTTGAGCTTTGGAATTGTCGCAAAAAAAATGTTTTCAGTTTATTTTTTTTCAAATCTGTAAGTCAAAAATAATAAAAAATGAAAAATAAGCTTTTCAACAATTACTTGAGAGGAAAACAATATTTTTTTAACCTCAAATTTTTAAGGTGGATCGGCAAGTCTGACTCTTTTTGAGTTTTTGGAGGAACTTTAAGGAAAATATCGTAAAAATAGCGTGTGTTGTAGATGAAAGATATGGCGTATGCATTTATGCAAGCAATTTGATTGGAACGGAATTCCTCCAAATGTCCTTTTTGGTTATTTTAGTTCCTACCAAACTCTCTGTTCGCTAAAATCTGTTCCGTTTCCCCGTTATGGAAATAGAATTGAAAACCATTTGAAATATTTTGAAAACTAAATGTTGCGAAACAACTGCTGTGAAATATATTCAACAACTTTTTTTTATTCAAGTGTTGAAATTATGGTTTTATTTTTGCCTTATTCTATACATAAAAATATTCATTTTTTGTTTTTTTTAGGCAGAAAAATATGAATTTTGACATAGCGAAACAACTACTCTAAATCTCAAGTGTCATTTTGTTAAGTCCAAATCATCCTCCACTGCAATTTATCAGCCACACAATTGCCTCCCCGGGGGTGACAATGATAGCTCATTTGTCACCGATCGACCATTCCCGTTTCGCAAAATTCAAAAACGAAAAAAAAAATCCCGTAAATATCCACAATAAAACAGCAGGCCACGAATCCTTCCGCGGGATGGTCCGTTCGCTTGAGTGGACTACTTTTTTTCCGTCGCTGGCCACCACCACCGCCACCATGGCTCGGAGTTCTCGCGGTGAATATGCAAGAATGCGCTTTTGTTCAGCGTAGCATTCCTGTCTCGGTCGCGGCGGAATCGCCGTCCCACCCCCCAGCCACCTGACCTGGCATGTCCCCCCACAAGTTTCGCACAACTCTGCTAGACGATTCGATCCGAAGCCCTCCAACTCCGTTTTTCCCCCCTTTGCCTGGTAATTGTATTCATTATATGGTAATTTAATTCAAATTTTTTGGCCAAAAATATCTACGTGACACACGGAAAATTGAGACAATTTATGTATTCTGGTATTTACACACACCACTAGGTTTCCGCCGAAATTTTCGGGGCTCCGGCGGCATCGGCGGTGGCCGCCGCGCCGTCATTCGGAATACAGTTAAACCTCGCATATGCACCTCATATGGGGGTTTCTTATGCGAAGCACGCATATGCGAGGTACAGGGCTTATGGGATTTTGGCTATATGGGAGACATGGGCTATATTTTTATAAAAAATCAACTAAACTACACAAATTTATAGTGTTTTGGAATCGTTATGAAGTCAGCTTTACAGCTACACCAAATTTACATGGTTTACGATGTTCTAGGTCATCCAAAACTTCGTCAAGTAAAGGCCTATGTGTTCAACGCAGTACAAGTATGAGGTAGGCGATTTGACTGTGGTTTTTGACCACAGGTCATATCCGGATAACCTCAGGGAGGTTCAGGGAGTAGTCTACCGATATGTGGTGATGTTCTGGGTCTTCTGTAGAGTCCCGGGAGTTACGGCCGATGGGTCTACCACCGTAAGAAGATAGAGGTCAGATGTTTTTGACCTCAGATTATATCCAGATAGCCTCAGGGAGGTTCAGGGACTAGTCTACCGGTATGTGGTGATGTTCTGGGTCTTCTGTAGAGTCCCGGGAGGTACTCTGAAGGGTCTACCGCCGTAACACGGCAGAGGTCGGTGGTTTTTTACCTCAGATCATATCCGGATAGCCTCAGGGAGGTTCAGGGACTAGTCTACCGATATAGGGTGATGTTCTGGGTCTCCTGTAGAGTCCCGGGAGTTACGGCCGATGGGTCTACCACCGTAAGAAGATAGAGGTCAGATGTTTTTGACCTCAGATTATATCCAGATAGCCTCAGGGAGGTTCAGGGACTAGTCTACCGAAATTTGGAAATGTTCTGGGTCTTCTATGGAGTCCCGGGAGCTACGCCTGAAGTGTCTAACGCCGTAACAAGGCAGAGGTCGATGGTTTTTGACCTTAGATTATATCCAGATAGACTCAGGGAGGTTCAGGGACTAGTCTACCGATATGTGGAGATGTTCTGGGTCTTCTATAGAGCCCGGGAGTTACGACCGACGGGTCTACCGCCGTAACAAAGCAGAGGTCGATGGTTTTGACCTTAGATAATATACAGATAGCCTCAGGGAGGTTCAGGGACTAGTCTACCGATATGTGGTGATGTTCTGGGTCTTCTGTAGAGTCCCGGGAGCTGCGTCCGATGGGTCTACTGACGTAACACGGCAGAGGTCGGTGGTTTTTGACCTCAGATCATATCCGGATAGCCTCAGGGAGGTTCAAGGACTAGTCTACCGATATGTGGTGATGTTCTGGGTCTCCTGTAGAGTCCCGGGAGTAACGGCCGATGGGTCTACCACCGTAACAAGATACAGGTCAGAAGTTTTTGACCTCAGATCATATTCGGATAGCCTCAGGGTGGTTCAGGGACTAGTCTACCGATGTGTGGTCATTTTTTGGGTCTTCTGTAGAGTCCCAGGAGTAACGGCCGATGGCTCTACCACCGCAACAAGATAGAGGTCGGAGGTTTTCGACCTCAGTTCATATCCGGATAGCCTCAGGGAGGTTCAGGGACTAGTCTACCGATTTCTGGTAATGTGCTGGGTCTTCTGTAAAGTCCCTAGAGCTACGGTCAATGGATCTACCGCCGTAACAAGGCAGAGGTCGGAGGTTTTTGACTTCAGATCATATCCAGATAACCTCAGGGTGGTTCAGGGACTAGTCTACCGACTTCTGGTAATGTGCTGGGTCTTCTGTAAAGTCCTGGGAGCTACGGTCAATGGGTCTACCGCCGTAACAAGGCAGAAGTCGGTGGATTTTGACCTAAGATCATATCCAGATAGCCTCAGGAGATTAAGGGACTAGTCTACCGATATGTGGCGATGTTCTGGGTCTTCTGTAGAGCCCGGGAATTACGGTCAATGGGTCTACCGCCGTAGCATGGCAGAGGTCGGTGGATTTTGACCTAAGATCATATCCAGATAGCCTCAGGAGATTAAGGGACTAGTCTACAGATGTGGTGATGTTCTGGGTCTTCTGTAGAGTCCCAGGAGTTACGGTCAATGGGTCTACCACCGAAATAAGGCAGAGGTCACTGGATTTTGATCTTAGATCATATCCGGATAGCCTCAGGACGGTTCAGGGATTAGTCTATCGATGTGTTATGATCTTTTGGGTCTTCTGTAGAGTCCCGGAAGAAACGGCCCTGAGGCTATTCGGATACGATCTGAGATCAAAAACCACAGACCTATATCTTGTTACGGCGGTAGACCCATCGGACGTAACTCCCGATCTTACAAAAGACCTATCATATCTAGACTAGCCCCAGAACCTTGAGGCGTTCCGGATATGATCTGAGGTCAAAACCTCCGACCTCTAACGGCCGTAGCTCCCGAAATTTTAAAAACACCCAGAACATCACCACATATCGGTAGGCTAGTTACGGCTGTAGACCCATTGACCGTTACTCCCGGGACTCTACAGGAGACCCAGAACATCACCACATATCGGTAGACTAGTCCTTGAACCTCCCTGAGGCTATCCGGATATGATCTGAGGTCAAAAACCACCGACCTCTGCCGTGTTACGTCAGTAGACCCATCGGACGCAGCTCCCGGGACTCTACAGAAGACCCAGAACATCTCCACATATCGGTAGACTAGTCCCTGAACCTCCCTGAGTCTATCTGGATATAATCTAAGGCCAAAAACCATCGACCTCTGCCTTATTACGGCGGTAGACCCTTCAGGCGTAGCTCTCGGGACTCCACAGAAGACCCAGAACATTTCCACATATCGGTAGACTAGTCCCTGAACCTCCCTGAGGCTATCTGGATATGATCTGAGGTCAAAAAACACCGACCTCTGCCGTGTTACGGCGGTAGACCCATCGGTCGTACCTCCCCGGACTCTACAGAAGACCCAGAACATCACCACATACCGGTAGACTAGTCCCTGAACCTCCCTGAGGCTATCCGGATATGATCTGAGTTCTAAAACTACCGACCTCTGCCGTGTTACGGCGGTAGACCCATCGGACGTACCTCCGGGACTCTACAGAAGGCCCAGAACATCACCACATATCGGTAGACTAGTCCCTGAACCTCCCTGAGGCTATCCGGATATGATCTGTGATCAAAAACCACAGTCAAATCGCCTACCTCATACTTGTACGGCGTTGAACACATAGGCCTTAACTTGACGAAGTTTCGGATGACCTAGAACATCGTAAACCATGTAAATTTGGTGTAGCTGTATAGCTGACTTCATAACGATTCCAAAACACTATAAATTTGTATAGTTTAGTTGATTTTTTATAAAAATATAGCCCATGTCTCCCATATAGCCAAAATCCCATAAGCCCTGTACCTCGCATATGCAACTCTTGCGACAAAACCGAATCAGGTGGAATGACTCGTATATGCAAAGTTGCATATGCGAGGCGCTCTTATACGAGGTTTAACTGTATGAACACAATGTGGCCTGAACCCATTATCGGTTTGGTTGCCGTTGCTCAGAAGGAGGAGGAAAAGTGTTGAAATTTAATACTTTTGTCAAGATGACCAATTTGTGTTACATTTGTTCACTTTCAAACCCTTATTTAGGTACTAATTTTCATAGTTTTGTTTTCTTCTTTTGGGTGTTGTTTCACCTTGAAAATGTGACAACCTTCCCATTTGTTGTTGAGTTTCAAAAGAGTTTTGTATCCTGTCTAGGTATGAAGTTTGATTATAATTATATTTGAAATATTTTTAAATTTTCAAACAGATCAATCGTAAAATCTGGCAACAATGTCATGATAAATTTTAACTTAGTGATGCTTATGAAACTTTTCTTTATGATTTTGATTTATTTAATGTTCCCAGTGACTTTTTGGTAAAATGAATTATTTTTTGTCCAAGTCAGTGTAAAAAAATATTTGAAATAAAACAAAACAAAAATCTATTCATCATGCCCCTAAGTGGATTCGACACTATTTTTATTCATTTTTCTCCACTCAAGGGCCGAAGGCTGACTTGGTTGCTGGCCTCTTCATGTGCGCCAACCGGACCCCCTTCCAGCCTCCTCCCGTCTCCGTCACGATGCCCATGGTGACAGTAGCGGGAATTTTTCGGGGGCCCAAAAAAATGCGAAAAGAAACGGCAAATGAACTGAATGAAAACGCGAAACGCGAGGGCGTGTGCGAGGGTGGGAAAATCCGAGTGGTCGCGGGAAAATAAAAGAAAAATTACGCGGGTGAAACCAGGCCGCGGTTCCGAAAAGTCCGAAATAGCGGAAATAATAAATGGCCACGGGTTAGTGAAGCATTGTGGAGTTCTGCAAAAAAAAGGTTGACTCTAAAGTGGAGTATTTGAAAATCCTTATTATTTATACCAGGTTAAAAATTATAGTTTGAGCTAATTTTAAGTTTTTCCCAAAAATAAATTGGTTTTGTTTGTAATTTATATGTTTGATGTGAATTTATCATTCTTTTTTTTTGTTCCTTTTTATTGCTTCTTTTCGTATGCTCATATTTTTAAGAACGTTTGTTTTCAGGTGTGTTTTGTTTACACTTTTCTTTAAATCAAATTTCATAAAAAAATCAAAGAAATTATAAGAAAATAGCAGTAAAATCACCTGAAAACAATCTTAACTGCATTTTCTGTTAGCATTGAGAGTCATTTTTAGCATGTTTGTGTTCGTTTAATAATAATCAAATAATAATTAGACTTTTTTTTAAATAAAATTCCGACGCTAACATAGTTCTTCCCCAAAATGGTCCGATCTTTAATGCTAGAAAATAAATTTTCTGCTCCATTCAATAAATTTACATAGAAATTTTCATAGTCTAGCCCAGCATTTTGTATTGTCAAAAATTGTCATTTCAAAATTAATTCTTTATTCTGAAATTTCAAAAAAAAAAGTTTAAAAAGAACAGAAAAATCAACAAATTTCCATTCTTAAACATTGACAGTTAGACCCAGGCTCGCCAGGTTCGCCAGGATGCCAAAATACCAGTTAAAATTAAGATGCTCCAAATTTTAACAAATTTTGATAGATTTTACATTATCTGTTTATTTCAAACATCTTTTTGATTCCAATGACCGAGTTTAATCCAAAATTGATTAGATATTGAATGCAAATGTTAACCAAACATTCCATCAGAATATTACATTGAATTAACCCTCTACTACCCAATTTTTTTAAAGATTTTTTTTATTTTTTCCGTGTTTAGTAGGTCATTTTTAGCTCTTTGAAAAACTTTACCTCTCTTGTTTTATGTTTTTCTTGTTTCATTTTTAGTATTTGAATTTGCATCTATCTTGTTTATTTTAAGTTTTTTTTTGTAGTGTTTGACCTATTCTACGATCTCCTATCATTACATTTTGTCTATCTAACTTTTTCATGTTTTTACAGTCACCTTTCTGATTTTTTGCTTGTATTTCATATTTTCTGCTTTAAAATGACATCAGCAAAATATCTGTGTTTTTATTATAAAAGAAAGTCCCCGATCACGACAATCAGTATTATTCAAATTGTAAAAAAATGCGTAGAGGCATCTGGGACACTAAAAAAATTACTGCATACTTCTTTTCACTTAAAATATAGGAAATGTAAAAAAAACTCAGCCAAAGTTGACTCCTTAAAAAAAAACATTTTTTAAAACATTAGCATAGTCACATAAAACAAGTAAAACCCATAAATTTGCTAAAATTTCAAGAGTTCTTCTTTCCAATTCTTTTGAAAAACCAAAAATTGGTTGAAAAATTGATTTTTGATGATTTTTTAATCGAAGCCAGTCTAAAGGCGGGGTTTGGTTGTAGAGGGTTAATTCAAAAACGTCAAACAGAACGTGGCCAGATTTTTTTTTCAAAATTGACCCGGCAATCCTACTCGAACAATAAATCCCGAAATTGATGATCAAAATAACGGTATACTGAGAAAATCTCATTTTTCCTGTTTTGTTTTCTTCGCATGGCTATAACTATTTTTGCCCTTTCTGGAATTTTCTGATAAAACGGTTTTTTATGTAATTAAATCATATAAAAAATATGCCTTCAGAAATCAATTTTCAGTGACATAAAGACATATAAAAAAAACAAAAAAAAAATGTATCCTTGCATCATTTTTACCCGTGAAATCCTCATCCATACGTACAACTTTGCCGAGTTGGTGTCTTCAATTTGGTGTGATCCAAAAAATCCTTCAAAAATACAGATATTTAAATTTTTCAAATCATTTTTGTATTGCGTGGAGAAAAAAGAGTTCCCAAAATCGTGAACAAGCTTTCATGAAAATGGGAACCACGAAAGTGTTCAAATTTCATGGTACGTTTTTCAAAATCGTACCGCGGGACTTGATCACTTTGTTTGAGGTTCCCATTTTCATGAATGCTTGTTCATGATTTTGGGAACTCTTTTTTCTCCGTTTGACAACTGCTAAATTTGTATGAAAAATAGTATGGACAAACTAATTGTGCTAAATGTCTTCTTAAACATACGGGAGGCATCCAAAAAGCTTCAACCGGATTAAAAATACAAAAAAAAATATGTGCAATAAGGCTTATTTCGCATAGAGTTGCTCAGATGAAAAATGAAGACAAAAACTTCAAATAACATTTGCGTTTCTTACGAGGAACAGCTTGGACGATTTTTTTTCATAATTTTTTCAACAAACAGAAGTCATTATAAACCCTTCAAAATATTTTAAATTTCCTCCATAATTAAATCCAACTGTTGAATTCGTCGTGTGAAACATGCAACATGATGTAATGCGATTCCGGTAAATCTGTTCCCTCAAATGAGAACGCCGTGTGAGTTTTGTAGAGAGCGGCTCATTTCCAATCGAATGACTTTTAAGCCAATCAATGCTCGCACATGAGAAGAGCTTGCATCGGGATTGTCACCCTCCACCCTGTTTGCAGTAGGCTTTGCAACGTTTGGGTTGAGACTACAGTAAATCCTGTCGGGAGGGTGGTTCAAATTTATAACAGAAATTAGCAAAATTTATATTTGTTTATTTCAGCTCATATTTCAATCCAAATTTAGGTTGTTTTCAAAAATATTGAATTGGTGAAATTTAAATCCCAACTTTATTCATGAACTTCTCTAACACGTACGAAAAAATAAATCATGAACTGAATGGCTTGGGAATTGAAACATCAGTTGCGAATTTTCAAAGGTTGAACGAACATAATCCCATCTTTATTGAACGGATTAGGCGTGTTGACAATCTTGGAAACATATCTGGAGCAAATCTATTGTTCGTTTATTGATGCAAGGAATTTTATAGGAATACATACTTACCTAAACAAATGTAAACCAGGAGTCCGGAAGAAATTCTGTAAAGAAATGACAATAAAAAAGACACCTTTAAAATTGTTGCAATTATCACAACGGAAAACACGAAACAAGCCGAGTGAAAATTATAATATGTATCGAGATAATTGCCGACATTAATAAATGACACATACTCAATGAATATTAAGCAGTCTCGTAATGATCGATGACCCTTCTCCCGTCAGCTGCTGCAAAAACGGTTATTTCACCCGAAAAAAACAGCTGTTCCGAAGGATGTCCCCTTTTTTGGGGGGGGCACACTTCAAAGAGTCCCGCGAGTGTCACCAATAAATATCTCATTTTGTTCTGCCAGTCTGCATGCCTTGCTGCAGTTAACGGACGGTCGGACAGAAAAAAGGAAGCCAACTCAAACGGCAATTGAGTCATTTAGAGCTGTTTTTTTATTTATGACCACATTCAATAAACAATCCGTATACGCAATTCATTCTCTCCCCCCTCCACGACACGGCGTTTTGCAACGAGCTGCAATTGCATTCAAATTCGAGGGGGGAATGGGTTCGTGAATGGGATATTTGTGCAATTAATGGACACTAATGTTGGGGGAGGGGGAAAGGGGGCACTTCAATGATGATAGAAGAGTGTTTTGAGTGTACTAAATTGTTCCTTTAATTTAGAACAATATATTTTTTATTTCTCAGTGAATTTGCAACAAGTTACAAAATGAGTACTTTGCAAAGCAAAAGTCGTAAATTTTCCCATAGATGTTCTGGCTTTTCAAGTTTTGAATTTAGGCTGTAATATTCTCAAAATTTCATAAAATAAATAGCGACCTTGACATTTTTTTCATATTTATTTTAAATCATGAAATTCAATAAATTTAGATACAATTTTCATGTTTTAATAAAATGATGACGTTGCAATCATTCATGTAGTTGGTGCTCGAATTAAGAAAAAAATGATCCAGCAATGGAGCACTTCCATTCGAGCAGCAGTTTTTTTTTTTTTGCAATGTATTCCTTATGGGAGAACTATCTGTTGCAGCCAACCATTGGCCACTCCACCCTAACTCCTCCTTAGTACTTAGTAAACAAGTACTCCTCGCCAAAGCAGTGTGGTGAATTACTAATGTCACCACACGGATACACAAACACAACGTAGGGTAGATTTGACATTTGTTTATTTACGATCTGTGATTGAAGAACTTGTAATTGGCTGTAAGGACGAATGTTTCGTGATAAGTTTAAGTGAATAAATCGTTCTCTTTAAGCTTAAGCCTCCGAGCAGGCAAGTCGCCTCCCGGAGCACTTGAATCCGGTGTTTTATTTATACCGCTCCGAACTCTGGTCCGCTGGTCGTCCGCTTCGTCTGCTGCAGGAAGAATCGGTTAGCTGGTGGTTCTGGCCCCCGCGGAGCCGGCCCCTGGCCGGACACTAATATTTCTACCAGTCAAATCCGGTGCTCCTTTTTGAAAAAAGTCGCCACTGATAAAAATAAAACTACTCAAGTATTTTGTATTTTTTTTATTAGAAAATAGTAATTCTGATACTAATTTAACCATTAGACAAAGGCCTTAGTAAACGCAGATGACAAATCTTCAAACATGCGAGCAAAATAATCTACTTGTACCTAAGATATTTTGCCACAAGTCTAAAAACAAGTTTAATTAAATGGTAGTATCGTTAATTGTACCCGTTAGTTTATGGCGTTACATACATATAGAATATTTCGAAATTCAATGTTTTAGAATATTCAATAAATCCTCTCAAAAGTTAGTTTCCAATCACTCCTGAAAGTATCATGAAGATATTTTATGAATAAAGTAAGTTACAGACGGTCTGAGCTAAATAAAATGCCTTGCGCAAAGTGAACTGTTAAACTTTCTGAGCGTTTTTCTCGAAACACCGAGTTGATTTACGGGTGCCATGGTATCTCGAGATTGGATGGACCAAATTGGCTGAAATTTGGGGTGAAGACATATCCCGTGTGCATGACGAAGCCCGATTTTGAAGTTAAGTGTTTTGAAAAAATACAAAAATTTAAATACTGTTAATATTTATATCTTTTTTAAAAATCAACATATTGAAAATCGGCCTTCGTCATGCACACGGGACTGGCTGAACGAGTCGTCACCAAAATATTGAGCCGATTTTGTCAAAGCAGAGCAATTTTCACAGATTTCGGTCATAATTCTTTTTTTTTTTTGTACTTTTTAATCCGACTGAAACTTTTATGGTGCTTTCGATATGCCCATAAAAGCCATTTTGCATCATATGTTTGTCCTTATAATTTTCCACACAAATTTGGCAGCTTTTCATGCAAAAATGATATATGAAAATTCAAAAGTCTGTATCTTTGTAGGAATTTTTTGATCGATTTGGTGTCTTGGACAAAATTGTAAAAACACGGTAAACAATTTTTTGGTGATTTTTAATTCAACTTTTTGTCACTAAAACTTGATTTGCGAAAAAACACATCTTTTATTTTATTTTATTTTTTTTATTATTTTTTTTATATGTTTTAGGGGACATAACATGGAAACTTATCAGAAATTTCCGGGTTGTGCAAAAAAATTTTTGACCGGGTTATGAGTTTTTTAATCAGTAATGATTTTTATTTAATCGAGATATTGGTCGCAAAACTTAATTTTTCGATATAAAATCAAATTTTGCAATGAAAAAGTACTTTAGTGAAATTCTGATAAAGTGCACCGTTTTCAAGTTAAAGCCATTTTAGGTAACTTTTTTGAAAATAGGCGCAGTTTTTAATTTTTTTAAATAAGTTCAAATGTTTTCCCATTTTTGAAAAAAATATTTTTTCAAAGCTGAGATTTATTTTTTTATTTTGATTTTCTGAACTTTGTTGATACGACCCTTAGTTGCTGAGATATTGCCATGCAAAGGTTTAAAAACAGGAAAATTGATGTTTTTTAAGTCTCACACAAATAGCCCACCATTTTCTAATTTCGATATCTCAGCAACTAATGGTCCGATTTACAATGTTAAAATATGAAACATGCGTGAAATTTTTCGATCTCTTCAAAAATAAAATTTTCCGAAATTATAGATCATGACTAACGTTTATAAAGGGCGTAATATTGAATGATTAAAAAAATACTGATTTCGTTGAGAATTTCTCAGCAGCGTTGAAATATCGTGGCACCAGTTTTTTAAACTGCTAACTTCAAATAGCTTTGTCTCGACAACGATACAACCAAATATCTTGATTTTTTTTATTATTAGTTAAAAATGTTTATTTTAACTCCCTGAAAACAGATTTAAAAACATATCAGGTATGTGCTCAGATCAACACTTGACATTTTTGCCGATTTACATTTATGGAAACTCTTAACAAAAACTTGGCCTTTTTGACAAGATAAAAAAAATAATTTTTCTTCCATTATTGTTAGGCTGTTAATTTCTTATTTCTCAATTGTAACCAACTTCAGACATTACCCATTTCACTATTGGTTAGTCATCATATTGATCAGAACGAGTAAACTTCATTCAGAAAAAAATGTTAAATATGGGGCAAGTCTGATCAAACAATAATTGAAACTGACTGTTGCATTTTTCTTTGCTCGAACCATTTCATGCATGACACGATGGTAAATTTTCCTTTTACCTCCTCTGGCCGTTTATTTCCCTCCCACCCCAATTCAGCAGGTAATTACGATTACATACCTCGCAATTGACAACCTCCCGGCGGCGCAGACAAACTGCTGACTGATTATTATATGCAGATGTGTGGTTAAACGGAAATATTGACTAATGAGGTAAAAGGGCATCCCCCTTGGCAGCAGCAGCAGTCACTCATCAGTCGTCGAGGATTCGTTAATGGAAATTTAATTCCAGCACATTTTTACAACGAGACAGTGCGAACAAGAGAGCAACAGTTGCCAATCAACAGACTTTTCAGTCAAGTGGAAAACAATTTTAATGAGTTGCGGGAATCTATCGTGCGTCACCATGTAATGATGGTTTTATTTTTCGTGTAGAGAAAAAAAAAAACGCTTTTACATTGAAGGACCTGCATGATCACAGCTTCTTTTTTTACGGCCGGGTATGGAGGGGAATGTGGCGCTAATTAGCTGCAAAAGTTTCTCTCACATCAGGGGAAGAGTGAGCTAAATTAAAATTTGAGCACTAAAATGTTCGTGCTGGAGACGAACATTTTTTTGTTTTCCGAGAAAAGATGAGAAGAAAAAGCATCGATCATGGGAGTTTGACATATTTTTTTTTATTTTTGAAAAGGACATTATTTTAGAAAAAAAAACTTTTGTTCATGTAACTAAAATTCAACTCCAAAATTGTTGTTGTTATATTCATCCTACCTTCTGCTCAATTTACGCACCCTTGGTCTTGGTTGCTCATTTGCAACGGGGAGACGAATTTTAGTTTTTTTTTTTCGATCCAATTTTCCGCCAGGAACAGGAAACCCTTCCTTATTACACGTCCCCAAAGAGCTTCGGGAAAACTTTTCCCGGTGCACTCTTGTCGATGGCCTGGAGAACACGTGAAAGCTGTAATTTATTTTTAATTAGGTATTCTGCCTTAATTAATAATAAATTAATTAATTTTAGAACGCAAGAGTTTGGGGAAATTGGAAACTTTTTCCTTAGTGGCGAAAGCGGGTGAATGCGTGGGTGAGAAATTCCAGACACATCATAATTACCCGTATGTAGATGAAGTTTTCCGAGGATGAAAAGGCTTTTTTTGGGGAAGTGGTTACGCTGGAAACACTTTCGTACAGAGAATGTTTGAGTCATGTGAGCAATTTTCAGTAATATTTTCACCCGAATCGATGTGTCGTACTAAATGCTTGCAAAATTTGCAGCAAAAGTCGAAGAAGTAAAATATGATAAAAATGTTTCGAATAAAACACGCTGAACAAAGCAAATTGAAACATGGAAATTTGTGCCCCGCACCTTCGAGCGTGGTCGCGGAAAACGGCAACCGGATCGGCAATAAATTTGTGTGCTTGAAACAAAATTTGAATAAATTTGCAACACGGCTCTTGTTTCTTTGAAGCCATTGTGTAGCCTGGGTGTATGAAATGCTTTTTTTTAAAGACCGCCGCACCACACGGGTCGAGAATCGAATTCAGCTGCAGGCTTCTTCTTTTCTGCATTGTGTGGTGTGTTCCGCGAAAATTCCTCCAGGTTCCTCCCCCTTGGACGTCGTGACCAACCGCAGGTCGTCGGTTTTGCATATTTGATCCGGAAGACCCCGTACAGCAAAGAAGCAGTTGAGCCAAGTTGAAATATGAATATTGTGAGTTGAGCAAAAAAGTTCATAAAGTAGGTGTGTGGGTCTGGTCTGGTCTGGCCAAGTCTGGGACAAAAGTACGCAAATGGCCTCGTCGACACCTTGCTAATGACCCGACGTCGGACCGACGCCATTGGTGTCAACGCAAATCACCAAGCAATGTGGTTCAATAGGTAAACCCGTGAGCGGTGTGCTTGTACGGGCCAGGTCAACCGAGCTGAGTGTTGTAATGTGCTAAAGGTGATACTTTATTACTAGAAAATATTTTGTTGAAGCAGGCAGTGCAGTATGTTGCAGATGTTATCAAACATTCTATGGAATTTAATAATGGGATAACTTGTAACCGACAGAATAAGCCTTGAATGAGGTATAAGGAGAAAAAAATTGACTCCGCTGTTTGAATTAACAATATTATCGAATATTATTGAAATCACTCGTGTCATTGTGAAAAAGCTTACACAAAAAAAAAATCATCACTTCTCACCCAGAGCAAAATATACAATGGAAACATTATTTTAACATTATCACTAAAAACTCACTTGACCAAATTCGATGAATTTTCAATGAATATAAAAAAAAATCTTAATACAACCAAGCAAAAATAATGAGGTCGATTTGCTCAGTAGTTTTCAAGAACAGTAATAAAAATCATGGGTAAAATTCATTATAGATTTTATGTCAGGAACATGTGTAATATTCCATCTTCAGTCCTTTTTTGTCTAAATAATCTCGAAAAAATATGATTTTCAGCATTACAAAATAGGACTTGTTTTAATGTGAAGAGCAGATCACGAGCATTGAAGGGTTTCAAATTTGCTCCTGATCTGCAATCCCTTAACTCTCTAATGCCACTTAGCAACAACTTTTCCATTTTTTTTTCTTATTTTTCACATTTTTTACCATAGAATGAAACCCTTGATGAAACCATTATTATTTGAATTATAAAAAAACGTGGAGGCATATTCTGGGAAAGTACAAAAATTATTGCAGAGCAATTCCAGCCCAAAACAGGAATTTTTCAGGTACTTTTTTCTCGACCCTCTCCAATTTCAATGAAACTTTGTAGACATGTTATCCTACGCTTATATAAGCCATTTTTGTGTATATGGAGCCAGTTCCACACGATAATGACATTTGAGAAGGGCGTAAGTGTTTTAAATATTTTTGTAATTCGAATTTAAATATTTCTGTATCTCGAAGCCGTTGCATCGTATCAAAAAGTGGTCAAAGACAAACTTGTAGGAAATTTGACGGGCTTTTCGATAAAAATACACTGAAAGAAAAAAACACCCAACTTTTATGAGATTTTTTGATATTTAAGTTTAAAAGTCAAATTTGAGAAGGGCCCACGATTTTTTTTCGTTCAAAATGTTTGTGAAGATAGCCTAAGATGTTACAAAAAGACTCACGAAAAATGCAGGATGGAGCAACTCACCTAAAAAAATACAAAAATCATTTACTGAAACTGTTTTTTTGAAAAGTGCTCTAAACGTCAAAATTTTCAAAAACCGAATACGGGAATCGATTCTCCAGACAATTTTACATAAAAGTCTCCATTTTGACCATTGTCCTAAGTCCAATCCTTGTAAAAATATGTTTTTTGATGGTTTTTGGCAATTTCTATATGACATACTTGATTTTTCAGTCTCGTAAATATTTTTAACCGGAAAGCTCGTCAAATTTCCCATAAGTTTGTCTTTGACAACATTTAAATTGGATGTATGAGCTTTCCGGTAAAAATATTTACGAGACTGAAAAATCAAGTCTGTCATATAGAAATTGCCAAAAACCATCAAAAAACCTATTTTTTCTACATTTTTATTTTTAAAACCGCTGTAACTTCACAAGGATTGGACTTAGGACAATGGTTAATATGGAGACTTTTATGTAAAATTGTCTGGAGAATCGATTCTCGTATTCGGTTTTTGAAAATTTTGACGTTTAGAGCACTTTTCAAAAACAGTTTCAGTAAATGATTTTGTATTTTTTATGAGTTGCTCCATCCTGCATTTTTCGTGAGTCTTTTGTAACATCTTAGACTATCTTCACAAAAATTTTGAACGAAAAAATCATGTACCCCCTCAAATTTGACTTTTAAACTTAAAAATCAAAAAATCTCAAAAAAGTTGGGTGTTTTTTTCTTTCAGTGTATTTTTATCGAAAAGCCCGTCAAATTTCCTACAAGTTTGTCTTTGACCACTTTTTGATACGATGCAACGGCTTCGAGATACAGAAATATTTAAATTCCGAATTACAAAAATATTTAAAACACTTACGCCCTTCTCAAATGGCATTATCGAGTGGAACTGGCTCCATATACACAAAAATGGCTTATATAAGCGAAGGATAACATGTCTACAAAGTTTCATTGAAATCGGAGAGAGTCAGGTACAACCGATTCCCTATTTGGCATGGAATTGCTCTGCATCCTTTTTTTAATAAAAAATAAGGGAAAATGCAGCCAAGATTGACTCCAGAATAAAAAAACATTCGTAAAAATCTAATTTTACCACTATATTTTAAAAAAAATCAGTCATAAAATCATACATTTACCACTATATTGTTTAATTACAAGAGTTCTTCTTTTCAATGCTTTTCAAAGATCAAAAATTCGTTGAAATAGTAGTTTATGCAACAATTTGCAGAAAGAAGTTTTTTTCAGCACGAGTCGTACGTTTAACCATCTGAGCTGGATAAATACGACGAGTGCTGAAAAAATCAAGTTTTGCAACGAGTTCCATTCATTTTTTTTTTTTTGAAATTTTGAAAACCACCCTTTGAATGGAATTGTAAGTCAAATGTCGATGTATTTAGTCAATCCACCGTTTAAATCAAAATAATTTTGAAAAGTAAAGTAATTCAAAACAAGTGTTGAAACGTTCAACTTTTCGGCATCCATTTTAGTGCTGGAAAGTGGAACTTTTCAGCGTCTGTTATGAAAAGTGTTTCTATTCGATTCTTTAATTTTTGGTAGAGAAAAGTAGGCTGTTTCGTCGTTCGAGAATGACGGAAATAGTAAGTAGTTTCACGACGGAAGTGCAAAAAATAGATTATTGGCAAATGTTTAGATAGAATTCCGCCTAGATATTATGAGTTAAGAAAATGGGAAGTTAGACGACACTGAGAAAAACTCATTATTCATACAATTTTACCTTTAAGAGGTTGTAGCTCAGCAACCAGCAGTCCAATCAACAAAGTCAAAAAGAAAAATTGTAGGAAATTTTCTCAGCCTTTGAATCTTAATTGTGCAGTGCAGGTGTGCTTTTCTACGTTAAGTATTTTTAAATTGCAAAAATATAAAAATCCAAAAAAATCCTCATAATATGACTATGCTAGTTAGACTATCCCACTTCTTTTAGCTATTTCGAAGGTTATTCTAAATTTTTTCCTTCTCTGTCCGTTCTCCTTAGTACTCTCTCCTCATTTCGAACAAATCAGCTGTTGAAAGGTAGTCCTTATCTCAACTCAGGATAACAACTGCACCAATGTAATTGTTAAAGCAACCTAATAAAATTGAAATGAAATATGACTAAGCCGATGCAAATATTTTGTCCCTCGGCTTTGGTAAGGGTGGAATAGGGAAGGAGTCAATTGAATTTCCATACAAACTTTGAAGTTTTTTGATAAAATATTTTTTTGCTCTCTGATTTTTGGGGCCGATTATGAAGCTTCCTGAGGGTGACAAAAACTTTTAAAAATATTTGTACTAGCCTTATAATTTTAAAACGTTGCACTTTATATGCGCTTGTGTGTAGTCACTTTCAATCGCTAATTTAACATTTCATTTTAAAAATGATTCCAAAAATCACATTTGTATCAGATGTTCATGGCTTCGAAAGCAGATTTTGCACCATCCTAAACTCGGCAAGGGTGCCTTTCAAGTCTCGTAAAACATTAAAAACGAAAATAAAAAAATACTTTGAGAACTTAATTTTAAATAATACAAAGGCACATAAAAATATCCCAAATTCAGGAACTTACAACTTTGCCAAAGACACCAAAACGATCAGATATGCCCTTCTCAGGATACAGATTTTCGAATATTCACATGCTCATTTTGTACGACCATCCTCCTCCAAATTGTATGAAGTGTTGTATGGAAAAATAAATGATGCAAAATGGCTGCTTTTGACAGAGGTAATGCATGGACATAGTTTCATTTGAATCAACAAGCACTGAAAAAAACGATTCTTGAAATCGTGAATTGAATTCTCGAATGCGAGAACAACGAAGGAGTATATTCACGTTTATAGTGCAAATGCACCATACTCATGAATAAATTCCTTCGTGGTTCTCGCATTCGTGAACTTAATTCACGATTACGAGAATTGATTTTTTTCTGTGAGTACAAAATTTAAAATCTGGAAGAAATCACATTTTAAAGAAATACTCTCTTATGTTTATTCTACGTAGCACAAAATGATTGGACTAAATTAATTGTTGGCAAATTAAAAATCAGCAGGTTGAAAAGCGTTAAAAAACTATGTTTGAAACATTTCCTCGAATGGTTTTGGTAAATTTCGCTCATAGAAAAATGTTCAAAGTTTTAACGTGGATCACCTTATTATTCAACTATGTCAAAGGATGCCTTTTCCCAGTTTCCAACAACTCAACAACAATTTATCTTGAAACATATTAAACCAACTAACGTTTATAATTTGTAATATTGTTCGAAATTTCTCAACAATTTTCAACCAAATTTTGGACAAACCAGCTTGACCTCCACTCAAAATCATCCCATCAACTCAACATGCTCCAATTTGGGGCGTCGCCACCGTCGCCACTTGACGACCAGGTAAGCACCCACTTGGTGAATACACGCAGAAAAAAGAGTTCCCAAAATCGTGAACAAGCGTTCATAAAAATGGGAACCTTGAACAAAGTGTTCAAATCTCATGTACGATTTTGAAAAACGTACCATGAAATTTGAACACTTTGTTCGTGGTTCCCATTTTCATGAACGCTTGTTCATGATTTTGGGAACTCTTTTTTCTCCGTGTAACGGGGCTCATTGGGGGGGGGACACCAAATTACATAAAATTATGCAAATTTTGAAGGCCCCCCAAAACATTAATCAGCACCGATTGTTGCTCGTTACAATAAATTGCCATTACGGCGTGGGGAGCAGTGATGTGCTGAGAGTGGCCACTCTGCAGAGAGAGCTTTTTTGTGAGTGGTTAAAGGACCTGGAATAGTGGCCGGTGGCCACCGGGTGGGGTCAGGTTGGCAGAGGCTGGCCGATGATAGGTTTAACTGGTTTTTAATTTGCAATCAAGAACGCAATTGTTGACACCACGCCACATTCGCGCGAACTTTGGGTTTGGGCAGGTTGACCACATTTTTGCATCCCAATTTCGGGCGGCGGCGCGGGGGTTTGGCCGTCCGGTAACCGCGGACTGATGGAGGGGAAGGAGGGACAAATTGCTGACGAAAACGATGCAATAACCGGTGACGCCTGGTCACGGTTTTCTGGGTCTAGAGTGGACCGTGTGTGGTTTGCAGTTGTTGATGTTCCTCTTTTTTTGTGTGCCTCGTTTTGGGGTTGATTGCAGACCGTTGTTGGCACGATGATGGTTGCATAGGCAAAATAAGTTAATGAGACACCGAACACGTCATCTACGAAAACCATTTCGATTATGTTGAAATTTTTCAAACAAGTAATTTAGAGCAATTGATTCGTCTTTGCAAATTCTTCGATGTTTACAGATCGTTGAAAAAAATATTTTATTTCAGTTGGTCAATTTAGACCAGTTCATGTCTTGCACTTGCTAACAAATTGCAATTTATTATGAAACAAAACATGCATAATTCCCATCCCCATTGTAACACGGTTCAGTAAACATCGATAATTAAATCGGCCGACAAATTAGTCCAAAGAGGCCTTCTCGTCATCGTCGTTGGCACTTGGTTTCCTCCCGGTGGTGGCGCGTCCATCCTTGGTCCGTTCGTTCCGGGTCGTCAGCGCCAGGTTGTTGTGCAACTGGTCCAGATGCAGCTCACAATCCTGAAGAGCTGACGTTGAGCGCAGGCTTCCCATTTCCATAACAGCATTACATGTCCTCGTTTAACCACCAATCAATCATAAATTCCGTATTCAATTAATTCCATCGTCCGCACTCGAACGGACGGCTTGCCGTCCCGTCAGTCCAACCTGGTTCCTCGGTTCAGGACCACAGGACAATAAGTCATCCGGAATGAGCACGTGCGATGTGCCTGGCCACGGAGCGGTGTCTATGATGGACACTTGGCCACTAAATACCATCAACAACAGCAGCAGCAGCTGGCATCTTTCGGAATCAACATCCAGATGAGTGCAGACAGGGCCTGGGCCTAGGCCGGTCCGTTCCAAGTCGGTACGTCAGAAAATAATCCAATAAACACACTAATTAATAAGTGTTCCTTATAACATTGTTTAATTACATTTTCCTAGCGAATGAACGAGCGAACTATCCAACTTCAGGCCGGATGCTGTGCTGTCAGTGTTGGAGAGTCCACTCACACTCTTCCTGGAACCATTCCAATTGAATTCTGGTTACTGGCTACTAGTTTGTCCGCTCTAGGTACCTACTTCATCACCCGATCAGCAAGCCCCTCTCCATTCGGACAGGTCGACTGAGTGCGAGTTTCGAGTGTATCGGCTCTCGATTGGTGGAAGCCAATCGAAAACGCAACAAGCCCACTCCAGAGTGGAAAACGGAGCGTACGGTCATTAGGTTGCCCAGAAAAAATGACCCCCTGCTTCACAAGTGGAAACGGCTTTTTGGGTTATTTTAAGCATCTATGAAAATTTTGAGCGTAATTGGTTGAGATCAACTCATTTATACCCGAGTCCAAAGTTAGAGAAAAAAATGTTTTTCATACAAAAATGACATTTTTAATTCGCGAATAACTATTCAGGATCGAATTTTACAGCTTTAAAATGTTCTGCACGGAAAAAAATAATGTAAATTTGGAAGCTTTAATTTTGGAAGGTTGAATATTACCTCTTTTATAATGTAATTTTACCTCAATTCAGACTGAAAAAGTGACATTACACCAGAAAAGTGGAAAAAATTACACATTTCCAGAGGTAAAATTACACCTTTTTTCTGACATA
Source organism: Culex quinquefasciatus (assembly GCF_015732765.1). NCBI lineage: Eukaryota > Metazoa > Arthropoda > Insecta > Diptera > Culicidae > Culex > Culex quinquefasciatus. The sequence goes on along the minus strand of NC_051862.1, from coordinate 212,183,775 downwards.
AAAGATGTACCCCTTCCCAGATGTAATATTACCATGATTTTTTTTCTGTGTACTAATGAGCATTAAATTTTTAATCTGAATCTCACTTTTGGGAATATTTGGATGGAAGTAGCGCATCATGCAGACCAAACCGTAAGCAAATTTAGTTTTCTATGAATTTTTTTAGATTTTTCCCATACAAACTTCACCTCCGAGTATCAATAGGTTGACCGGTTTTGCTCATTTGTGGCCCCGATTCCTAAAATAGCTCAAGGATCAATATTCAGCTTGTGGAGCGAAGTTTTAAGAAAAAGTCCCATATTCTGGGCACCCTAACGGCCATTCATCTCGTGGGCTCTAACAGAACCACACAGGGTCCACTTCTTATGAGTAAATTTCGTGATTTTAGTTACTCATACAGTCCAGACTCGATTATCCGAAGGCCTTGGAATAATTTCACCTCAAATAATCAAATCACAAAAAAATATGTGTTTTCACTGTCTTATTATCGATAGTGGAGCTGAGGTATGACTCGCTGAAATGATATAAATTTTTCTAATCCAAGATGGCGGCCAAATTGACGTTGTTGAAGTTTGGGAAAATTGCCTTATGTGATTTAATAACGTCATGATTCTAATTCCCGGACGCTTCAAAACCCGGACACCTCATTTGGTTTTATCAATTATTTGGATATAAGTTCGCATTATAAATGTCAAAAATGGGTTATTTGATGAATTCTAACATCTGGAGTTTTTTTTTAAAAGGACCAATAAACCAAATTTTATTTTTTTGCTTTTTGGGTGTTTTTTAATACCCCTGACTCAAGGCGGTTCTAAAAACACCCAAAAAGCAAAAACTGGAAATTTGATTTATTGGACCTTTAAAAAAAAAACTTCAGACATCAACTTTCATTTAAAGTTTGTTTGAACGCTGTAGTTAATGTCAAAACAATAAAAATATAAGATTACCGAAAATGCGAAACATTTCACGTGCAATCTTTCATAGGCGTCTGAAGCACCGGGAAGGCAAAGCAGAAATTTATGGTTTTGCTTTCCTTAAATTCAAGCATTTTTTTTTATAAAATATCGATTGTTTTGATGTTAACAGCTTATTTGAGACCTAAAGAATGCCATTCACTAACATTTCAGTCTAAACTTGTGCGATTTATTAGCAAAAACGAGTGTCCGGAATTCGAAGCAAAAGTGTCCGGATTTCGAATCAGCTTTTATCAGTGTCCGGGATTCGAAGCACAACAAGTCATTTTAATTTTCAAATTCTGATGAAAAATCGTTAAAAAAAAGACATATTTTGCTTGCTTTCTCTTAAAACTGACTGTTAATACTACATCCTGATGATATTTCTTCATTTCCAACTTATTACATGATTTTTTGTCAGCTATAACAAAAATGATATGATACTAAGTGTCCGGATTTCGAATCATTACGTTAGGCCTATTCAAATTTGTCTTAAATGGGATTCAAGAAAATGGGCTTCGGATAATCGTGTCTGGACTGTAATTACCTCCTATTTTTGGTTTTCTATTGACATGGAACAGAAATTGTCCAATTCACAGCTTACGACTAGCACAAGTTGAACAAATCATTCGATTTAAGCCTTTTTGAAATGGGTGTTCAGATTTTAAAAATCTATTTTTTTAGAAGTTGAGAAAATTGTGCATCAGTTTCAATTTTTTATAGAAAATCAGATTAATTGCTTCCAATATAACATCAATTGAAAACTGAGGAACAATTAAATACCTAATGAGAAAGTTTCACAGTTTTTCAAATATTTTCTTTGTAAATGGACGGAAATGATAGTAGTTCTCTGAAAATATTATCTTAAAAATGGCATTTAATCGAAAGCAGAGCATTTTATTAGAAATTCCCAAGAGAATAGTTTTCTTTATTTGGTCAAATTATTTTGAAATTTCATTATACATATTTTTCCATACAATTTTGCAGGTGGGGTACATAAAAATATAAACATCTGTGTCTACTAATAGAATTTTCTAATCGATTTGGAGTCTTCGGCAAAGTTGTAGATTAAAATAATGAAAATTCTTACGCCTACACCACAACATCATCCTAAAAAAACATCTAATAAATCCAAAAAATACTTATTTCTTTTTGTACCTACATTTTTTTTCACTAAAAGTTGAATTCTCCACAATAGTTTTTTATATTCGAAAAAAAACAATATTTATAGTACTCAAAACGACATCTTTTGAGTTATAGTGAATGATGTAAAAACTAGTTCTAGAGACATGATTTTTCAAGAAAAAAATCCTACAATTTTCTCTCTGAGACTGAAAATTGGACATGAAGTTTCTGACAATAACTAGGAAACTATTGGTTTGATTTCCAATGATAAAAAAAAAGTTTTGTGATTTTTTGTGATCTTTTCAATACAAATAGCATTAATTTCAATTTCAATTTGTGTTTTTATTAGGGTAATTCTCTACCAACTCACACGAAATCGGGAAAAGTTGCCCTGACCCCTCTTCGATTTGCGTGAAACTTTGTCCTAAGGGGTAACTTTTGTCCCTGATCACGAATCCAAGGTCCGTTTTTTGATATCTCGTGACGGAGGACGGTACGACCCCTTCAATTTTTGAACATGCGAAAAAGAGGTATTTTTCAATAATTTGCAGCCTGAAACGGTGATGAGATAGAAATTTGGTGTCGAAGGGACTTTTATGTAAAATTAGACGCCCGATTTGATGGCGTACTCAGAATTCCGAAAAAACGTATTTTTCATCGAAAAAACACTAAAAACGTTTTAAAAATTCTCCCATTTTCCGTTACTCGACTGAAAAACATTTTGGAACGTGACATTTTATGGGAAATTTAATGTACTTTTCGAATCTACATTGAAGGGTCATTTTTTCATTTAGATCAAAATTTTTCATTTTAAAATTTCGTGTTTTTTCTAACTTTGCAGGATTATTTTTAAGAGTGTAACAATTTTCTATAAAGTTGTAGAGCAGACAATTACAAAAATTTTGATATACAGACATAAGGGGTTTGCTTATAAACATCACGAGTTATCGCGATTTTACGAAAAAAAGTTTTGAAAAAGTTACTTTCTGCGTTTCTCTTTGTTTCGTCGTCCGTGTCTGTAGCGGGTGATCATGAACGGCCATGATCGATGACGACCAACTTTTTCAAAACTTTTTTTCGTAAAATCACGATAACTCGTGATGTTTATAAGCAAACCCCTTATGTCTATATATCAAAATTTTTGTAATTTTCTGCTCTACAATTTTGTAGAACATTGTTACACTCTAAAAAATAACCCTGCAAAGTTAGAAAAAACACGAAATTTTAAAATGAAAAATTTTGTTCTAAATGAAAAAATGACCCTTCTAAGACAATGTAGATTCGAAAAGCACATTAAATTTCCCATTAAATGACATGTTCCAAAATTTTTTACAGTCGAGTAACGGAAAATGGGAGAATTTTTAAAACGTTTGTAGTGTTTTTTTCGATGAAAAATACGTTTTTTCTGAGTACGCCATCAAATCGGGCGTCTAATTTTACATAAAAGTCCCTTTGACACCAAATTTCTATCTCATCACCGTTTCAGGCTGCAAATTATTGAAAAATACCTGTTTTTTCGCATGTTCAAAAATTGAAGAGGTCGTACCGCCCCTCCGTCACGAGATATCAAAAAACGGACCTCGGATTCGTGATCAGGGACAAAAGTTACCCCTTAGGACAAAGTTTCACGCAAATCGAAGAGGGGTCGGGGCAACTGCTGAGTGAGTTGGCGGAGAATTACCCATTAGAATTTAGCAATTCTGTTCCAGGATGTTACATTTGCAATTCAGAGATTTGGAGAACCTTTCAACTGAGATCAATTCACAAGCCTTCTACGTTTAAATTTTGCAAGCTGAGTGCTCTTTTAGGGAAAATAAATTTTGAGAAAAAACCCTAGATTTTGTTTGGGCAAAAAAAATATTAAAATTACATACAATTGTTTGAAGACTTATATGATAAAATTAATGATACATATTTTACCTTTAACTAGAGCAAATCTCCACCAAAACTGGAAATGATTTTTATTCATATTATAAATTTGGCTTGAACTTTGTGGGGTCCTTCCCTATGTCCAAAGAAGTTATTTTATGACATTTTCGAAGGAATTTCTGATCACTTTGGTTTCTTCAAATGTGGACTATTCCGAAAAAAAGGAACTCGGAAAAAATGCCGATTCGTTTTTTATTTATTTATTTTTTTTTTTGTCAAAAGTACAAAATCCGCAATAATTTTGGAAAAATTTAAATTTTACCAAACAAATCGTTTTATTTTTTTTTAAGTTGAGAAAATTACAAAAATTGCCTAAAAGACATTGGAGATTTCACTTCTGGTTTCCGAAGTACAAGAAATAAAAGAAAAATTAACAAGAAAATTTAAGGTTTTTACATCTTATTCAAACATTCCCACATTTTCTAATGTCAATATCAACTAATGGTCAAATTTTCAATGTTTAAAAATGAAGCACTTGTGAAATTTTATAATGCCTTCTGATTTTTTTTTTTTTTTTTTTTTTTTGTGAATGTTGGAGTCAACACTAATATTTCAAATGAGCGTAATATTGAATGATTGCAAAATTTTCGCACAAAAATTGCGGTTTTTTGGCCCCTATAACATATTAAAAAACCGATGCTTAAAAAATACATATTTTGCGTTTTTTTTTTTGTAAAAAAAATAATTTAAAAATTGGCATTTGCTTCAGGATTTCAGGCAATCAGAAGGTGGGTCGAATTTAAGTACGTTTCAAGTATTTCAGGTTGATAAAGCGTTGTTAAGGCTGGTAGAATTCTTTTAATTTTTGTCATTGTTTTTGTTTTTGTTAAAACGCTTCATAATCATTTTAAAAAGCAAGGCTGCCTATCGCATTGCATAGTAGTCTTAAAATAGGGACATCTCTCCTACTTTGATGAAAAAATTTCGAGAATCTTACGATTCTTTAAAGCATTTTTCAGTCGTTTTAAATTTTGAGAGCAATTGAATTTATTTATCACTTCAATGTATAATACATTTTATATCAGAAAAAAGTTCAAATAGCTAATTGACCAGAGAATAGAATAAACCCTGTTTTTCCCCAGATTCAACCATGTCTCACTTGACAGTAATATTTGTAGAGCAAGAGAGAGAGAGAGATTAAGAAACTATTTTGATGCAGCCTATTCGTTCAAACATCAGCGCAAAAATTAATTGAAATTCAATTCCGAAAACTTCAGAAAATCTAAAATTGTTATAATCAATCAATCAGGTACATTATTGTTCAGACACATATTGGAAGTGAATCCTTCGCTCTCTTGGAAATGAACCAAGATGTTGCTGCCCAGGACACAGCATTAGAAAACCTCATTCCAAGCGTGTGGTTCCAAGCTGAATGCAGATGCAGATTGATGTTCCGAACGGTTGCGTTGAGAGCTTATCAAATTGGCAAACAGGGGGAAGCTTCATTAGCACAGTCGGCGGCGTAGAAATTTGGTTCAATTTTAGGCCTATCAGCAAACAATGTAGCCACCTCAAATAGTTCGTATTTGTCTAAGGTTGAACCGGTTTTTCGACTTCATCAACGCTTGAAGTGCTGGATGGTAGTACCATCATGGAATTCTTCATGGGCACGATTTGTTGATTCACCCACTATCTCCGGCGTAAAATCAGCTGTCCCAAGAGAAACTCTTTCTTCTTACAGAGCTATCGCCCAACTCCAAGCTGCTTAAACATTCCTCATAGTCAGGTACAATCGTGATGGCATGAACCTCTCCTACCTCCCCCGTGACTTCCCTGAAGAGTTATGACAGGTCCTCTTGGGCTCACGTTTAAACACGGCCGACGACGTGTGCTGCTTCACGGTCACGGCGTGGATGCTGCTTGGGTCACTATTATGGAAGCTTCGTGCCGCAGATCATCTCTAGAGTTGCTAATCGAGTTGCACCACCGCCGAGTTGCCGAATACGGTTTGGTACAACCAAGTGCATTATTATGATTGCAAATTTTATTACTGGTTATTTTTACAAATTGACGTCGCCGTGTCGTCGCGGCCACACCGGACAGGACTGTTGAATTATTAATCGACCCAATATCTGCCGAATCATTGAGCGCACCGCCGCTTGTCGTGCAGAACTTCATGAAGTCATCTCGCTGCTCTTAAAGTGCATTCCCCGACGGTCGGGATGGCTGCAAACAAAGGACCCAAATCGCTTTGCTGTCATTATGGACACTTGTTAGGATCCATCCACTTTTAAAGGTGAGATAATAACGCGGAACTTGAAAATTACGCAAATGCATCGAAATATGGACGCCGAAAAAAAAAACCGACATCAAATGAGTTGTTTGTCTGGTGACCTTGGTCGTTGAGGGGGTAAAACATTGTGCGAACACTTCACCTGCTCGGTTAATGACCGCAGCTGGTGGATCGATACAGTGCCCAACAGCAGTCAGTATAAGAAATAAAAATCGAGGTTAGTTGGAACAACTAAATGGTAGTGGGGTGTTGGTTAGTTACTGCAATGTTAATATCGATTTTTTTCCTTATGTTCGGGAAATCATTTTAAGTTTTGATTGAACATAAGATACTCATGTTCAATCAAAACTTTACTTAACTTGGTTTATGTTTTTTTTTACGTTTTTAGTACTCTGGTTTAGTATTTTTTAAATTAATAATTGTTTCTTGTAGTATTTTGTTAATTCAAGTAGCTCCTTTCATACAATTTTAGACGCTTTTACTAGTTTTTACTTTTTCTTTACGTTTTTTGAAAAATATCACAAAAACTACTGAGTGTTTGTTTCCAATGCATTTTAAAAGTCAAAAATTAGTAAAAAATTGGTTGTGGCAGTGCGTGGCCGAATGGTTACGCTGTTCGCTTTGTAAGCGGATGATTCCGGGTTCGATTCCCATCTGCTGCAACCTTCCATCGGATGAGGAAGTAAAGTGTCGGTCGGCCTTGGTTGTTAGGCCGTTAAGTCATTCCAGGTGTAGGAGTCGTCTCCATGCCATAAGTACAAACAACACACCAAACCAAGCCTACTCCGGTGGAATCGCTGGCGGCGGTTGGACTCGCAATCCGAAGGTCGTCAGTTCAAACACTGGGGTGGAAGGTTCCTTGGAGTAGAAAGAGGTTTGGGTGCTCTCCCCATTCAAGCCTTCGGACTCCTAGGTTCGAGCAGAAACTTGCAATAGAGACCACAAAAGACCCGGGGGTCGTTAAGGTGGATGGTCTTTTTTTTTTTTTTTTTGTTGGTTTTGATTAATTTTTAAATAGAAGCCCGCTGTATCAAACATTTAATACGAGCAATTCTCCAAAAACATTCAAAATTTCCATGAAAATAGAAGTCTAATCAACTGAAAACAATCTAAAATGCATTTTTCTGCATTGATAATCATATTTAGCATGTTTGGGCTTGTTTAAAAATGTTTTGAATTTAAATGAAATTTCAATGTACAGCACCACAAAAATATTATTTTTTGCAAAATATAAAATTTTCGTTAATACTTAGATATATTGGAAACTAATGATGGCAAAATTACTGGACAGGTGCATAATGCATTTTAAAACACTTTTTTTATTAGAATGTTGAAACCATGGCTCGTAATTTCAATTTTTATACTTTTTTTTGTTTATTGGACCTTTCAAAAAAAAACTCCTGAGTTGTATTTGAGGCATGAATATTTAGGTAGGATAATTATAGTTGCTGTGAGCTGATACTTTGAATTTTTAACAACCCTGATCTTGGGTGAATTTGTAAATAAAGCTTAAAAACTCAATTGAAAAATAAATAATAACCCATTTTTTACACGCTCCAATCGACATAATTGATATTTTCTGTAAATTCTCTGCCCATAAATAAAATTGTAAATTTGGGTATAAATGCTATGGAATTTATTGAGGCAACCATGAGCATCCCCTTATTTACCCCTGTAGAATATACGTAATATACGTAATATACGCAAGGTTTTTTTTATTAGCAGGGATTCATTATTTCGTTATTAGCAGGGATTCCACTAATATTCAATTCTATCTATTGGAGCATGTTCAGGAGCCCAAATCTATCATACTGTAACGGTCAACCGGGATTTGGGGTAGCTTTCCTTGGCAAATTTAAACACGTAGCTTTCTTTAGCAATTCAATTTATGTTTATTTATTAGAAAAAAGTAGCAGGGTTAGCAGTGAGTACTGCATCACGCAGCTTGCGCGAAGAGACTGTCCGATTTGAGCAAACTGTCCAATGTTCCAGACGTAGCGGCGAGCTGAGCTGGAGAGAATTCTTTTGGGTAGACCTCTGAGCCGTTACAATACCTTGACGAAATTGAAGCGTTAACTGACATCAACTTCAAAAATTTCGAGTTGTGTGAGTTGGTATAAAATCATTCGGCACTATTGCCATTTTTTTGAAAAAAAAAAATCATGATATTGTAAAATATGAAAAAAAAACATTCAAAATTACATCATTCAAATTAAAAAATATTTCTACTGTCCATCCTTCACTTTTTTTAAATGATCAGGAAATTTTCTTTTAATTTTAGCTGAAGATTTAACCAATGGTTGCTACGATACAGCGTTTGGAAGAAAATTAAACAGAGAATTTTGCGTGTTTTTCAAAAACATGTTTTTTTTAAATGGGAAAAACTGAAAATTGAGAGTTGACAAACTTGTGCTGAATCTCAATAAATGCCATTTTTGTTTAAAATATTATTTTTTTCAAAATGGTTATTTTGCGCAATCAATTTGTATGGAATGCTACCAAAATAGTATGAAAACTTGTACGCACAAACCTATGATGCAAAATGGCTTCTTTGGTCATAGTCACATATAGTTTCATCCAAATCAAGAAATTTTAAATTTTATTTTTTGGATAGGAATAAATAAAACTCAATTCTGTCGATTAGATCTTATTCAAGGAGTCAAAATTTATGGTACCTTCCAAAACAAAGCGTTTACAGAAAAATGTCGAATTGTGGAATTGTTGAAGTGAAGATGTATACCAACATTACAACAAGTCAATTAGCAAACCATCTTCATACGACAAAAAAGTCAAATCTTGTTTTGGAAGTATCCTCATATCGATCACCCACTTTTCGCAATCGCCTCAATTCCTCGAAACCTCTCTTGATTTGACAGCCTATTAGCAGATAATAACACAAAACACGCAACTTCCTGCCCACGTGCTGCTGCTGCTACTCCTACATGTGCTTATTATCCCCAATCCGTCGATGAACATAAAAATAAAGGATCAATTTTTCAATTATCCCTTTTTCCCTGACGAACCCCCGGCTCTACCTTTTTTCTCTCCTCCTTGCCCCACTTTCCTCCTCCTTCCTCTTGTTTGTCCTTGACTCAAGTCCTGTAAGTGGAAAAGAGGCTCTGTTTAAGTGGAAAATTAACCGAAAAACGAACAACAACGGGGCGCGCGGGGCCAAAACTCTCGAAAATCCTCTCGAGCTCAAACTCGACTCAACTCAACTCAACTCAAACAACAACAGCAGCAGCAGCTGGCCAAGGTAGTTCGCCAAGGGGAAAAGCTATAATAAGCCTCGATTTTCAATTTTCCTCCGTTGCAGCATCAGGTAGAAGCCTTTTTTTTTTTCGATACTCCTCCTTCAACCAAAAGTTGGTCAAACTGTGGGGGGGGGGGTGAAAAGTGGAAGAAAATGGACATCATTTTGGGTCCGGCAGACGAAACATGAGATGGAATCCTAAACCCGGCAACAAGGATCCTTCTCCAGATGGGCCAAGTGTGTGTGTGTTATTTTTTCATATGTTTTATTGTCTACTTTTGGGAGGGAGAGGCTGAGTGGGGGGGGGATGTGATATTTGATGTCCTTTC